>NW_021320032.1:0-48553 GCF_001605985.2 Dendrobium catenatum | reverse complement strand
GCTTAGTTGGTGACGAATGCAATAACTTAACAAGCAAATCACAAAGCTCACCAAAGAATAAGCAAAAGTGGAAAAAAGTTAAAGGTGGTAAGGATGTCCATATTTCTTCTAACGTTATTTGCTTTCGATGCAGGAAACCTGGACATATGAAAAATCAGTGCCCTAATTTAAGAATTCTTCCTACGAAAGAAAAGGGCAAGGTGAAGCAAAATTTAAATTGGGGAAATAATGAAAGGCAAAAAATCTCATGGGCAGATCTAGTCTCTGAAGTATCGGACCAGGAGAGAGAAAGTTTTTCTCTGATCAACACACACATTCACTTTTCTAAAAATAAAAAATCTACTTCCTATTTTTTCGTAAAATCTTTGATAAGTTGTGTTTGACATATCTAAAACTGTCAAAGGAAGAAAACTCATGTTTTTGACTCTCAATATATATTTCCTAAAAGAGGTTATTCTACTTTTGATTTAAAATCTTATTCATCTTTTATGTTAGTCTTTGAAACTAATTTTTTATCTCCCTATATTTTATTTATCGTATAGGGATCTTTTGCAAGTTATTGAATCTAACTCATAATTTTCTTAATCAAGAATTCACTTTATCAATAGGATGGGTTTACTTTTATTTCTTAAGATTTTAGAAAGGTAGCATATTAAAAAAAAGGCCAATGATGCCAAAAATAAAAGATGTGCAATGACGCCAAATTAAAAAATATACACCAAAGTGTATCAAAAATCAAAAGGTGCGCAAAGAGCGCCATTCAAATTGACAAGAGGCATAAAGTGAGCCCACAAAATTTAATGCTTACCATTCTTGTACTTTTTAAAAGCTTAAGAAAACCCTTGATACTTTCGATACTTGAGTTTGAAAATCTTGATTCATGATTCAACAATTCATGCATTAATCTTCTATAAGATATATTTTATGAAAAAAGTTTTGAAAATTTTATGTTTCTTTCTCTAATTTGTCTTATGATTTAGATATTTAATTAAAAAGTTTTTGAGCCTTTTTAAAGAACTTGAGTTTGGATTATCAAATTCTGAATTTTTAATCTTTTCTGGGCTATGCGTTGTCAATCCAATTCTACTAAGTTTTTGATTAAAACCAAGAGGTAATTTTCTCATTTTAAGAATATTTGTTTTTTTCACTAGATCAGGGAATTTTTTTGTCTTTTTTTATTTTATTTTTGTTTGTGCCTCCTCTCTTTTTGATAATGTCAAAGGAGGAGAACGTATTGTTGAATTTGTATCTTTTTTTCTTTTAAAAAATTTTAAAATAATAAAAATATTTTTATCTCCCCTATTTTTTAAAGTGTTATTCTAGTGAGGGGGAGATTAGGAGAAAATGTTCCTTTTTGCAAATTCAAATTTAATTGTTTGCCATCATCAAAAAGAGGAAGATTGTTGCGGATCTGTTTTCATGGTTTATGATTTTGATGATAGCAAAAACTCTTATTTCTCTATGACGATTTTATTTACTAACATTTTAGGTCCACACGATCAGACTGCAATTTGGAACTAGCTCAAGATTGGGTAGACTAAGTCTGAGTCAGTTTGTACACTTTTTCTTTTCTTGAGTCTATTGTATTTGGTGTGGATCCTGATGTTTTGTAACTTGAAAGTTTTTCTGTTTCTCCCTAAAGATTTCTATTTTGGGTAACATCATTCGAGACGATATTTATATTGTCCGGGACGATCTGTCTAAAAGCAAAAACCCTAATTAGGGCATCCTCATTAAAGCAGCCATCATTATGCAAAACACATCGTCCTGGACGATTTTGTATCGGCCAGGACGGTAGGCTCAATTCAGAAAGAATCTACCGCCAAATCTAATTAGAAATAACTTATTTTTGGTCACCGTCCAGGTGGATCGTCCAGGACTATAAAATATCGTCCAGGACGATCCAGGTCAATCTTTCCAATTTCTCTCTGGAATTTAAGCAAAGCAACTATGACTTGATTTCATGATCAAATCGGCCTGGATGATCGCCAAATCGTCCTAGCCGATGTGCTGGACGATTGGTCACCGGATAGCTATTTTTCAGGGCGATGTTTAGGATGATATTCCACGATTTGTTCTGATCGTCTAGGATGATATATTATCGTCCTATTTGATATGATAAAACTTCTTCTGATCATCTCAAATCGTCCCGGCTGATTGGGCTTAAATTGCACTGACCGTACAAGACAATATTAGTATCGTCCTGGACGATAATGTCGGCAACTTGCATTAATGAGCTCGTTTTTAGCTCTTCTATTTAAGCTATGACATGACACTTTGTAAGTGTCTTTGGCAGCCATTGTAGCTTCGTTCTTGTGGAGGAAACTTAAAGAGAAAACTTGAAAGGGAGTGAGGAACGGGTGAAGTCTGAGAGAGGGAGAAGATCCTGTGAGGGAGGACTCAAAGGAGTGTGGAGGGGGATTCCACACGATTGCTCCGGCAGGCTTGCATCTTAATACCGTCGGATTAAAGGCTTGTATCGAGGGAATTTCACCAAAGAAGAAGTTCACTTTGGTGTCAAAGGACCCGGCGACTCCGTCGCACCGGGGAAGGTGGAAGTGATTTTGTAAGGGCTACTCCACCTAGCTGTGGGGGCTAAAAGAGAGACACTTGTTTTAGTGCAATACTTGGAGGGTGCCTCCAAGGAGTGGGCGTAGGTAAAGGTTTGACCGAACCACTATAAATCCGGTGTGTTCTTTCTTATTATTTACTTCCACATTTAATTTCCGCATCGTTGGTTTTGATTGTGGTGAATCTTTTTTTTGGATTTAAGATTGTGTTTGTTTTAAATATTGATTCACCTCTCTATCACATTATTAGCTTTGGGCCAATTCTATAGGGCTTAACATCCCTAACGAACTTTCAAGTGCCATCTGAGCACTTTCAATATGAAATATGTCCTATTTCAGAAAGGCCATGAATATTGTCAATAATAAGTTAGGCGTCATCTATAGGTTGACCAGTCATGATAAGATAAGTAACAGTGGACAGAACAAGAGTAATATTAATGCGATCACCAGCCTTAGGAATAATAGAGGTTCTAAGGACATACTAAATGACCCTTGCATTTTGGTTTAAAGAAGAGACCCTTGGTAAATGATATACTTGTTTAATCCCTCTAATAACTTTATTTAATTCAACCCAATCAAAATCAGATGTAGAAGTCAAAGTGTGGGCTCTGTCTCCTTGAGTCCTTAAGTGCAAAAAGGTTCCCAAATCTTCATAGTTAATTCTACCCTTTTCTTAATTACAGGAGATCTGATCCTACTCACATCCTTACTAAAAGACATGTTTGCTAAAAAGTACTGGAAGGTCTCTTTATTATATGTATGAATCAAAGTCATGATAAATGCAAATTGAGTAGTGGCGAAAAGAGGCATCACTTAAAAGTGAATATCCTCTTGAAGTAGGATTTTAGAGGGTGTAATCTTAGCAGAAACAAACCTAAGAAAGAATCATCATTAGCCCTAGATAGAAAGTTATCATCTCCACCTCTAGAAGTCAGTCCCTTAGTGAGTCTACCCCTCTTACTAGAACTGGCCATTGGTAAGATTTGAAGGATTGGAAAAGAATAATGAAGTGAATGAAAATGAATTCCAAAGCCCTTGTATTTAAAGAAAAATGATCTTTTGTACGTATGAAAATTAGTTTGCATTATATGATTGATAGTTTGTATATGACGAAATAAATTTTGTATGTACGAACGAATACGTTCAAAATGAATTGTGTAAGTTACGAAACATCTTTTCGTACAGGCTTTTTGACCATATGATCGTAAAGACGAAAAGGTGTTCATTTGGGACGATCGGCTATTTAAAATCATTTTAATGACGGTTAGATTCATCCCCCGCATTGAATGACACGTGGTTCGTGTATACAAACTAGGGGTTCATACGTTCGATTAATTATAATAACTGATTCTTCCTGGATAACCGTCAAGATGCTTACATATGAATGAATACACATCGTCTAAAATGATATAGAGATCATACAGTACGATATGTATTGGAAAAAAAGAAAAACATTACTCAATCAGTTCAAATCAATGATCGAAATGCTACAAATTTTGTACGGGATGAAAATAATTTCGTACAGTACGAATAAAACACTTAGAGAATTTCCGTACGATTGATCAGAAATTGGAAATTCGATGTGAAAGCATTTCAAAATCACATAAAACATAAAAACAAAAATAGAAAATCACAAACACAAATAAGTACATTAAATATAAAAATAGAAAACACATAAAGACACATATCAAGTTTGTAGAGAAATTTTAATTAAGCATTAAGATCAATCATACCAAGCCTTATTCTTAATGTGTTAAAATTATCAAAGGCTAGTGGTTTTGTAAAAATATTTTCAAGTTGATTTTCAATTGAAACATAGTTAAATTCAAATTCTTATTTGGATACATGACCCCTTATGAAATATGTCTTATGTCTATATATTTTGTTCTAGAATGTTGAATATAATTTTTTAAAATACAAATGGCACTAGTGTTATCACAATAAATTGGAATCATGCCTATTATAAATCCTAAGATAATCAACTGTTGTTTCAACCAAAGAACTTGTACCATATAACTTCCTAAAGCAATGTATTTAGCTTCAACAGTAGATAGGGCTACAAAATTTTATTTTCTACTAGACCAAGAAACTAAAGAATTTCCTATAAATTAACAAGTTTTAGAAGTATTCTTTTTATGAATCCTACAACCTACAAAGTCCAAATTTGAATATCTAATTATTTCAAATGAAGAGCTAAACTTAGGATACCAAATCCCTAAGTTCTGAGTTCCCAAGAGATATCTCAAAATCCTTTTTACTACTGTCAAATGTGATTCTTTTATATTTGATTGAAATCTAGCACACAAATAGACACTGAACATAATATCAGGTCTTCTAGCAGTCAAATAAAGCAAAGATCTAATTATTCCCCTAAATTTTTTTATCAACAGATTTTCTTTTTGGGTTCTTATCCAACTGAACTAAGGAACTCATAGGTGTACTAACAGGTTGCATTATATATTTCATACTTTTTGAGGATATCTTTAATATACTTCGACTGACTAAAAAATATTCCCTCATTAATTTGCTTAATGCTAAAACCTAGAAAGTAACTCAAATCTCCTATTAGACTCATCTAAAATTCACTACTCATTATTTTAGAAAAATCACCACAAAGAGTTTTATTTGTATATCTAAAGATGATATCATCAACATAAATTTATATAATGAGTATATCATCTCACAATTTCTTTAAAAAAAGAGTGGTATCCACACTTCCTTTTTCAAAAGATCTCTCAAGTAGGAAAGTGCTTAACCTCTCATACTAAGCCCTAGGTGTCTGTTTTAATTCATATAATACTTTTTTTAATTTAGAAACATGATTTGGGTATTTTGAAATTTCAAAACCAGGAGGTTGTTCAACATAAACAACCTCTTAAATCACCCCATTTAAAAAGGCACTTTTAACATCTATTTGAAACAACTTGAATCCTCTAAAATAGGCAACGGATAACAAAACCCTAATTACTTCAAGTCTCGCTAGAGGGGCAAAAGTCTTCTCAAAATTAATTCCTTCAATCTGATTATACCCCTTAACCACTAATTTAGCCTTATTTCTAACAACAACTCCTAAGTCATTCATTTTATTCTTAAATAACCACTTAGTTCCAACTACGCTTTGATCCTTTGGCTTTATAATTAATTCTCAAACTTTATTTCTTACAAATTGATTTAATTCTTCTTGCATTACCAAAATCCAAAATTCATCCGAAAGTGATTGATTTATACTTGTTGGTTCTATTTTTAAAATAAAGGCAGAATAATTAACTTCTTTGCTTCGTCCACACCTAGTCCTAACACCCTCACTAGGTTCACCTAAAATCAATTCCTTATGGCGGTTTTTAAAAAATCACAAATCTCTAGACAACGGGTTTTCTAACTCCAAATTTTCATTCAAATTAATTTTCTCAAATTTTTAAGAGTAATTTTTTATTTCATCCTTTTTGAAATTTGGCTCTTTCAAAATTCCAGATTCATCAAATACAATATGTGTGATCTTTTTAATTATGAAAGTTCTTTTGTTAAATACACTATAAGATTTTCCAACACTAGAGTATCTAAGAAAAATTTCATCATCTAATTTATGATAAAAATTTTCTAAGATAGATTTTCCATTATTATATATAAACACCTTACATCCAAAAACATTTAAATGTGATAAATTAGGTTTTCTCCCCTTGAGAAGCTCATAGGGTATTTTATTTAATTTCCATCTAATGTTCACTCTATTCAGAACATAACATACAGTGTTAACCGCCTTGGTCCAAATTTATTTAGAAAGTGAAAATTCTGCCAACATGGATCAAGCAGCTTCTATTAATTTTTTATTATTTCTTTCAGCTACCCCATTCTATTGAGGGATTCTAGGTACAAAAAATTGTGATCAATTCCTTTTTCTTTACAAAAATCCTCAAATTTTTCATTTTTAAATTCACCATCGTGATCACTTTAGATTATTAAAATCTCACATCCTAGCTTCCTCTGAATCCAAGTCAAAAAATCTCTAAACTCCTCAAATGATTCACTCTTATGATATAAGAATTTAACCCAAGTGAATTTTAAAAAATCATCTACAATCACAAATCTGTATATCTTCCCTCCTAGACTTACAGTTCCAATTGGTCCAAAAAGATCCATATGTAAAATCTCCAAAGGTTTACTAGTTCTAAGATCCTTATTGAACTAAAAAGAGGACTTCACTTATTTTTCTAATTGACATGCATCGCAAAGGTGATCGTTAATAAAGTCTAGTTTTGGTATACCTCTAACCAATTCATTTTGGGTAATTTTCCTAAGGTTTTTCATGCTAGAGTAACAAAGTCTCCTATGCCATAATCATGATTCATCAGAAAAAATTTTCAAACAAAAAGTATTAAGAGTTTTAATACAATTTAAATCTAACATATAAATATTGTTTACCCTTAAACCATGCAAAATATCTTTTCCATTTAGGCTTAATATGCAGCTAGTAAGAAAAAAATTTACACTATATCCTTTATCACATAGTTGGCTAATACTCAAAAGATTATGCTTTAAGCCTTCTACAAGTAGCACATTTTTAATAAAATTTTTTTGCAAGTTTTCAATCATACCTAGTCCAACCACCTTCCTAGTGGTGTTATCTGCAAGTCTAACCCTACCTCCACTTCTAGCTTCCAGCGATATAATTTGCTTAGTATCACCAGTCATATGTTTTGAGCAACCACTGTCCAAGTATCAAATGCTCTCATCAGGTATTGTATGAGAGCGTACCTAAAAAACCATCAAATGTTATACCTAGGAACACAAATAAGTTTGGGTTCTCCTTTTGACAATTTAAAAATAGATGCATGTATGATATGACTTGAGTTATGCATCTTAGGTTTTCACACTAATGAGTTTTCCTATCTAAAGTATAGATGTGTGCTATATGTCCAAACATGCCATAAGAATAATATTTAACTCTAGAAAATAGATTTCTCAATCTTCTATAATTACTCTATCTCTTCGTGAGTTATAAAACTTTTGGATATAAAATAGGATTAGTGAAATCTTCAAGTGTTCGTGGTTTCTTCTTTTTCTCGAGAGCTTGAACTTTTAATTTCAAAAATGTGTTTAAATCTTTTAACACATTATTACTATAATTCAAATAATGCTCTCTATTTTTAGATCCATCCTTAAAATCTTTGAATTCATTTTCCAGTTTAACATATGATAAATTTAAAATTTAATTTTTTTAGTTCAAGTTATCAAATTCATCAAGTAAGATTATATAGTTGTTATCTATTATTGCATGATCTTTCCTAAGGATTTTGTGTTCTTTTTATAATTCTTATAATTCTAAATTCAGACTAGCATGCATTTTCTTAAGCTTCCTATATGCATCATGAATCATTTTAAAAACTTCTAACAATTCAGCATAGGTTAAGTCACATACCTCTTCTTGATATGACTAATCAAGATTATTGGCTATTAAGCACAAATTGGTGACTTCCTCCTTTTTTATTTTTGACGATTCTGAAGCTGAGTCCGCCCAAAAAGCTCTTTGGAATTTTTTCTTTCCCTTCTTAAAATTTGGTTTCTCCTCTACCTTCTCCTTTCTATGAGTGGCTTTTAGGTTTGGGCAATCCAATTTTATATGTCCAGGTTTCCTGCATTTATAGCAAATCACATAATTAGAAATCTTAACATTCTTATTAAATTTACCTCTATTCCACTGCTGGCGTCTCCTCTGCTTCCTTTTAAGAATGCTCCTGAATTGCCTAATCATGAAGGCAATGTCATTCACATCCTTAGGTTGTGATAGATCACTCTGTGACTCATCTACTTTCAATGTAATGTTCTTCTCCTTTTGTTGTTCTCCAGCATCAATCTTTCTTTGACTCACTCTTTGCTTGCAAGTAATTAGTGATCCAAGAAGATTATTAATTGAGTAAATATTTACATCTTTTGACTCTATAATAATAGTTATTTTAACATCATATGCAGTAGGAAAACAACGAGGAATTTTATTAACTATTTTAGCATTCATTAGTTCCCTACCTAATGCATGCAAACAAGTGACTATCTGAGTGAATATTATATATATGTCAAAAATAGATTCATTAGGTTTCATGCAAAATAATTCATAGTCATGTAACAAGATGTTTAGTCTAGATTTCTTTACTTTGTTAGTCACTTTATATGTAATACAAAGTCTATCCCATATTTCCTTTCCACTTTTTGAAGTGGAAACTCGTATGTAGTTTTCTAACTTAAGTGCACAAAAAAAACTAATTAAACATTTTGAATTTAACTGTGTTAAGTCACGTTGTTCTATAGACCATTCAGTAAAGGGTGTTTCAACTCTTATACCATCAACTAATCTAGTTGGATTTGTATACCCTTCTTATATTAAGATTCACATATGATAATCTAATGACTGTAAAAATGTAGACATACGTGTTTTTCAAAAATTGAAAGGTATGTTATCAAATAAAAGAGGTCTAGTGATCAAATACCCTTCAGGAGTATTTCGGTTTCTAAAAGTAGCCATGCTCATTTATCAAAAAGTAATCTAAACTTATGGTTTTGAAATAAGGCTCTAATACTACTTAATGATTCTTGTTGAATCTTGAATAGGTTGTTAAACCTAAGCTTATGTCCCAAGGCTAACTAAGAGGGGGGTGAATTAGTAATTTTAAAAATTCTCTTGGATTTTAAAATTAGAAACCGATTGATTAAAAAGGAAAGTTAATTAAAGTTTCAAAAAATAAAACTTTTTAACCACAAAATTTAAATAACTTATAGTTAGTAAGCTGTGAAAATTAAAATGACACAAAAAATTTATAGTGGTTCGGTGAAACGTGACCTACATCCACTCTCTAAAGACTCCTACTTCAGGTATTACACTATTATCAAAGTGACTCTCCTTTCGCCCCCACAGTAAGGCGGAGAAGCCTTTACAAAACTCTCTTCCACCAATCCCCGGTGAAGCAGAGAATTGTCATCTTTTTATACCCTCTAAGTGTAGGCAGAGAATCTTCATCCTTTCACACTCTCCAAGTGTAGGCAGAGTACCTTCGGCTGTTCACACTCTCTAAGTGTCGACAGAGAACCATCCTCCTTTTACACTTTTTAAGTGTTGGCAGAGAACTTGATCTTCTTCAAAGATCTTCTCACAACTAATCTAAAAAGAAAAGATGAAGAGTGAAAAACTTAAATCATACATAGAGATCCTTACCTTTGAGTAACCTTGTGAACCCTTCACACTCCACTAGCAAGAAATCTCTCTCAAACAATCTCTCCTTCAATTTCCCTTAAAAAATCATAAAGTAAATATTTTTAACGTTAGTCTTTAATGGACCTTTTATACAAAAGACATGAAAAACTGTCCAGAAAATTAAAATTTTCAAATTAGAGCGTACACGATCGTATAATACGATCATATATTCGTACGTATGAAAAGTTCAAATACTGTTGCATACGAACTTGTTATGAATCGGTATAAAATCTTTTCATACGTGATCATCGTCCGGTACGAACTTAGTTCGTCTGGGACAAATAGTTAGAAAATTTCAAATTTTATCTATAAAAAATGTTAGGATGAAATGAGCAAGAATAGACCCAAGATGTTCGTCCTTGTATGAAATGAGAATCGTCTCATACGATCCATACTTTTAAAAAAATTTCATGCAAGAACAAAAATAGAGGTGTTCGTCCCTGTATAAAAACTGGAATCATCCCGTACGATCTTAATGCGAGAACAAAATAGAGGCATTCGTCTGTTAGGAAAGTTGCTATTTGCATGTTTTACATTCTTGCAACTTGTATAGTTTTGATGATTCCAAATATTATTTTTTTATATGTTGTTATCTCCTAATATTTTTTGAAAGATTTGTTTTTGCTCTAGTGTGTACTAACATTTCAGAAAAATCAACTCCAAGATATGAAGACTTGTAATCAAATTCAACAAATATTCATAAGTTTTGAAATGAGAGGGAGTGATTGTAATTTAGTGAAAAATCACATAATACACACTTGGGGAACAATTTTTGTAAACTGATCGTACGGGACAAACATAGTTCGTACGAGACGATCATGTCAATTACCCCTAAGAAGATCAATGGATCGAACAGGCGGGGAGAAAATTTTTTTAAGTACTAATCGTCCAGGATGAATTTAATATTCATCCCGAGACAAACTTCTCGGGATTCTCACTTGCACTATTCATCCAGATGAAAAATAAGGTTCGTACCTGGACGAAACTCTCTGTATGAGATCATACAGGACGAAATAAATTTTCATCCCTAGACGAAACTCTCTGTATGAGATCGTACAGGACGAAATAAATTTTTGTCCCTGGATGAAACTCTCTGTATGAGATCGTACAGGACGAAATAAATTTTCATCCCTGGACAAAACTCTCCATTTAAAATCGTCCCATAACGAAACTCGTTCGTCCCAGGATGAACTGAACCGACTTACGTCAGTTGGTTACGTCCTGAAGAATTTTGGGAAACCGACCTATGAAATAACCATTTCTTACCAAACGAACTTTGTTCGTACGGGACGATTAGGGTGTATGAACATAATTCGTACCAATATACATAAGGTTCATTTTCCGACAATTTAAGTAAAATCGTCCAGGACGATCCACGATTGTACGGGACGATCCACTGCATACAGAATTGAAAACTTGCAGTTTTTGGGCAGTTTTTCTTGTCTTTTGTATAAATAATTCAAATTTGACTGCCACCCAATATTTTCGCTCATTGAACTTCGTGCCTATATGAAGAAGAGTAAAGGAGAGAGTGAGAGAGAGCATTCAAAGAAAGATTTCTACCACTGGAGCGTAAAGGCTTCGCTTGGTGATTCAAAGGTAAGATTTCCAACTTGTGATTTGAGATTACATCACTCTTTTTCTTTCTTCCTTCTAGATTTCTAGTGAGAAGATCTGTCAAGGAGATTCGGTTCTCTGCCGACACTAGGAGAGTGTGAACAGACGAAGGGTTCTCTGCCCACACTAGGAGAGTGTGAAAGGATTAAAGGTTTTCTGCCCACACTAGGAGAGTGTGAAAGGACTGACGATTCTCTGCCAACACTGGAGATTGCCCCCTCTTGGTAGCCTTGGGACATTAACTTAGGTCTAACAACCTATTCACTAGACTCAACATCGTCCCTATATGAAGACTGGATTATACCGTATGAACTTTCAGCAAGAACAAAATAGAGTCATACGTCCCTGTATGGAAACTGAAATCATCCTGTATGATCTTCCTACGAGAACAAAATAGAGGTGTTCGTTCTTGTACGAAAATTGAGATCACCTCGTATGATCTTTGTGCGAGAACAAAATAGAGGTATTCGTCCCTATATGAAGATTGAGCTCATCCAATACGATTCATACTTATAAAAAATATTTTCATTTCTATTCATTCAACTACTCGTCGGGAAAAAATAATTGACCAGATCATCCCGTACAAAGTAATATCGTACAGTACGATCAGTTTAAAAATATGAATTCTAAACTCTCCCCCGGTGTGTGTGTGCTCAGTTAATCAATTATAATCACACTCTCTCAAACTCAATAAAATGGAAAATACATACTTTAATTACAATAAACTCTAAACTAATTTTGATTTGAAGTCTTCAATAATTCGGAGTATAATTTTTCTGAAATGTTAGTACATACAAGAGCAAAACAATTCTTACAAAATATGTTAGGAGAAATAATAATCAAAGCAATAATATTTGGAATCATAAAAAACATACAAGTTGCAAGAATATCAAACATGCAAAATTATGTAGCAACTATCTCAACACATTATAGGTGGTCCTATATTATAATCTAATCAGCCAAGGCATGATACGGGCACTTCCTAAGCTGTTCTTTAAATCACCCTCAAGTTTTATATATTATTTCTCCATCTAATTGAGTGAATGAAGTGATGTAATTCCTAAGTTTTATAGCTTTGGAGGGAGGGTGATACTTGGAAAGAACTTATGAGTTATATCATTCTATGTGATAATTAAGCATAGCAGTAAGGAGTTCAACCACATCTTAGCCTTATCCCTTAAGGAGAATGAAAAAATCTAAGCCTAATGGTATCATCAGAGACTTAGTTGTACTTAAATGTTATGCAAATCTCTAAGAAATTGTCTATATGTAAATTGGGATCCTCTAGAGGAGTTCTCCTAAAATAGAAATTTTTACCATTTGAATGATAGCTGGGTTTTGTTCAAATTTTTTTGATTGGATATTGGGTCAGCAAATAGTTCAATGGATGTCCTCTATCATGGGATTTTCTGATTTGCATACTCTCTAAGTTGTCTAGGTTGGTTTTCTTCTTACATTGGGTCATCCATTTCTAAGTCTTTTTGTTGTTTTTTTTTTTTTTAATTTTTAACTTTTTAAGGGTTTTTACTATCTCTAGTTCTAACAAGACTTCTTTTAGTTAGGACCTACTATGCATACAACAACAATACAAACAAAAAGAGAATGTAAATACAGCACAATAATTTGCAATGTAATAATATACTAAATTCAGTAGAAATAAATAATAGTACAAATATAAAGCATGATAAATAAAGATAATGATAAGATTAAATGAGCAATTTTTAAAACAAAAAAAAAGTAAATAAAAAAATAGTTATCCAATATCCCCTACAATGGCACCGAAAACTTGATCCCTTACACACTTTAAATAGGTTCTTTTGTGTGCAAACTCTAATTTTATAGAAATTCTCATGCCATGTCAAATAATAAAGTAATTAGCAAAGTATCATTCTAATGAGGATAGGAATTACTCTAAGTTCACTTTAATTCTACTTATATGAATTACCAAATTTATCTTATCTATTGAAAGAAAAATATTTGTTAATGAAAAACTATTAACTCAGTCTTAAAATTAAAATCCTATTTTAAATTACTCTAAACCTATAATAGTTAAAAATTCATGAGTGCAAAAGATAGATCTTTATTAATATTATTGTGAACCAGATCATAAGTACTCCTCATCTCTATCGAGCCTATTTGAGTGTCTAGCTAAGATTTCTCTAAACTATAGTGATTATATATCCTTTAGCTTTCAAAACTTTATCTAGCATATGTCTATACATGACATAATAAAATTTTAAATCATTAAATGTCCAACTATTCCTCCATCGAGGCTTATACATTACACTAGGTTTTAAGTTTATGCAAGGCCTATACAATGAAGCATAAAGAATTTAAAAATAACGTATTATAATTCATGAAATTCAAATCTAATCATAAATAAATATAATTTTTTATATATTATAAGCCCAGAGAAAATTTCTAGCCAACCATGAAAATTAAGCTAAATAAAATACAATTCATTTCAAAATAAAATAAAAATATAAGATGTAAGTTAAGAATAGATATTACCAGGATGTTCTTTTATATAACATGTCTATAGACTTTGATCACTAAAATTGACTTCATTGGCTTGCTCTCCCTCTAACTCTCCCTCTCTTATTGTAACTATAAATAACAAATGACTAGCCCCCTTCCCATAGAATCATCCTCTCTCTCTTACATAAGAAATAAGCTTCATATTTATAATTTTTACAAATAAATGAACTCGCACTACAGTGTTAACCTACGTGGCATTGTAATGATATTAAATCAATAGGTCAGTTTATTAGTCATCACATCAGCTTATCAATTCAACTCTCAGTAAAAATTACTCTTGTAGTGCTATAGAAATTAGACATTGCGACACCTTGCTCTAGCATTATGGTGCTCCTTCCTTCTCACTTCAGTGGCCTTACTCTATGTTTGGATTTAGCTTATTACTGTTCTAGTAATACCTTACAGTACTCTGGTGCTTAGGATGAGCATAGTGCGTTGACACTCTATCTATGGCACTGGGGTGCTCCTTCAATTATGGAATATTTTATTTCTTTCCTATAAAAAATATGTATTTAGATAATTCTTTTTTTTAAATAAGTGTAATTTGGAGAATACATTTTTTATCTTGTCAAGAATCATGGGAGCTCATACATACGATAGGCATAGGAGAGGGAAAAAAATTTGTTAGCTTATTTTATATTAGTTTTAAGGATAGAAGTAGTTCTTTATGTGATAGGTGAGCAACCAAACTCATTGAAAAGATGGCTAGCAATGATTATGCCCATATGTGCTTGCACAGCTTATCTTCTTCCATTACCTTCCATCATGTCTTTCCTCCTTGTTGGCGGGGTTGGTCGGGGGGGGGGAGGGAGGGTGAGAGGTTGGGTATAAGTTTCTTTGTCACGAACAGGTACATTTATGGGAGCAACAATGAGTGAGTTCACTCTCCTAGAATTCTTTCTGAAGACATTATACCAATCAAAATGAGCCTTGAGGATCCTTCTAGAATATTTTCCTATTCTTCGTATGAAAACAAGTTCGTTGCATGAAGTGGAATGGTGTCCTTTGGATATGGTTCCACTTCAATCCCATATCATATACGGTTCCAACACCATTACTTTCTCTGACTTTGGTGACTCACTGGGAGATGAGGACTTTCAGTGAGCAAATGCCGAGTTTTTGACTTATATTTTCCCACTTTTTAATGCTCTTTATTTTTATATTGATCATGACCCTAGGGTTGATTGCAATTATTGACCTTTATAATCAAGTATTGAATAATAAAAGGTTTATTTGTTACCATAACTTCTTTTTTGTTTGGTTGTTTCTTATTATCATGTAATATAGTGAAACACAGAAGGACACATACTAAAAGTGTATGTTAGTCATATATTTTTACTGAGTTGGAGCTCCATTTATGAAATTCCTTTGATATTTTGTTTTAAATGGTGACTCCCTCATCTTTAAGGCATGCTTTGATGATGTGAATATCTGTGTAAGGGGGAATGATTATTGGTTGAATGTATTATTTTATACTTAGTTTTTATTGGTGTCTCTTTCTTTCCTCCATATATCAAGGACGATGAGTTGCTTTGTAGAGATTTTTTGGATTGAAATGTGCCTCACCATATCAGTTTAGCAAGTAATAATGAATGAACTTTATTTTTAGTAGTGACTTACCTTCTCTTCAGGTATTTGGCTTGCTTGCATATCTTCAGCGTCTAGGGCACATGGCTCTCCTATAGAGAGTAGTTTGGCTTGCATCTCAACCATGGTTGGACTTGGCTAATCCCTCTATAGTTTGTTTTGTCTCCTTATTAATAAGCCATGCATCTAGGGGGTTTATTGCATTCCTCTCTTAGAACCTTACGTAGGATTTCACTCTATTAGTAATAAACAGCATGCACATTCAACTTGAGTTCCATGTTAGTTTTGGGAGACTAAGCTTACATGTCGAGTCATTCTCATACCATGTGTTAATGGGATCGTGAGTTCCCAGTGTGTATTTTTCTTATGAATAACTCACTCAAATAAAAATATAGGATAGAGAAAATATTCTTATTATTAATTTTTAAGAATATTATATGACAATGGTATGGAAATTTTCCCTTACATGGATACAAGATCTTGAGGTCATCGCTACTCCATACTTTGGGTAGTTCCTTCAGATTATATGTTTGTAGTAGGTATGCACTCAAGCTGCTTATATGTTGAGGATATATAGACCTTCTCAAATGCTTGCTAGTTTACCGAGTACAATATGTCGAGCAACTGCATATGCCTTTATCAAAATGAGGCAAGCAATTTAAAAGGTCTTTTCTCTAAGGTGTGAGTGATAATATTTGGACAATCTTTTCATTACTTCTTATTTTATTATGAGCTATGTTCTAAATTCTTCATGTAAAATTTATTGCTACCTGCAACCCTTCCTAATTGATTGCTTCTTAATCACTGGTGTGTGTGTTTTTATTGTTGATAGTGATAGCCACTCCCTATCTTGGTATGTTGAGTTCGATCAGTAGAATGACCTTCACACCATAGGAGAGCGAATAGTTTGTATATTTGGTTGTTGAAGAAGGGGTAATCCTTAGGGCTTAAAGTGTGAAGGGGAGCACATTGACTCATTTTCCTTCAATGCCTTCTATTTTCTTCTCGAGGAGGTTGAGAATGAGTTTATTGATGGCTTCTACCTGATCGTTAGTCTAAAGATGGTGAATTAATGAGATCCCCTATGAGCTACAAAATTCACTCAAGCTTTGGTCGATGAATTAGGGGATGTTATTCATAATGATGGTGAAGGGAACCCTATATTAAAAGATAATGTCAATCAAAATAAAGTTTCTTATGATGGACATGGTTGTTCGGGCAAGTGCTTTGGCTTTGATCCATTTGGTGAAATAATCTTTAATGAATTGGTGAATTTTTTTGTCCTATGGATGGGGGAAACTGTCAAAACAAATTCATCCCCAAAACAGTGAATGACCAAAAGCTATTAATAGTTCAGAGCATGTATAAAGATTGTAGCTGTATTGGTTGAAAACTTTGGCATTAAAAGCCTTTCTTAGAGAAATCCTTAGCATCTTATTTTAGAGCTAACCAAAAATATCCTTATCAAAAGATCCTATGTTATAGTGTTCGTCCTCCAAAATGACTCCCACACTCACACAAATTGAATTTGTATAGCACTTCCTCCTTTTCATACTCTTGTACACATCTTTGATGAATTGAGGTCATTAATCTTCTGAATAATTCACCTCCAGAGAGTAAATAGTTATCTCCCTTCTTTATGAATTGTAAAAGGTTGTTAACTTCTACAAAGATTATTCTAGTCTTCAGGTATTATATATAATGATTAACCTGACATATTAGATGATTTCCTTTAATTTGTGATTTCCCCCTCTTCTATAGTATTGATTAAAACTACTCTGATGGCACTTGAAAGTTCGTTAAGGATGTTAAGCGCTTATGAACTAGTCCCGAGGCTAACCAAGAAAGGGTGAATTGGTATTTTAAAAAGATATTTCAAGATCAAAATAAAACTTAAAATAAAACCAAGATTTACCACAAAGAAAATCAAAGTGAAAAAATTAAATATGAAAATAATAAAGTAAAGAACACACCAGATTTATAGTGATTCGATTAAACCTTGACCTACATTCACTCCTCGGAGGCACCCTCTGAGTATTGCACTAAACTCAGTATCTCTCCTTTAGCCCCCACAGCTAGGTAGAGAAGCCCTTACAAAATCACTTCCAGCTACCCCAGTGTGGCGGAGTAGCACGGTCCTTTGACACCAAATAGATCTTCTTCTTCCCAAAAATTTCCTCAAGATGAGCCTTGAATCTGATGGTACTAAGGCGGAAGCTTGCCGGAGCAACCGTGTGAAACCCCCTCCACACTCCCTTGAAACCCGCTCCAAGGATCTTCTCCCTCTTTAAAACTCCACCCTTTCCAATATCCCTTTCAAGCTCTCTCTTCAAGTTTTCTCTAAAAGAAATGAAGCTTCAATGGCTGCCAAAAACACTTTTAAAGTCTTTGTTAAAGCTTAAATATAAGAGCTTTAAATAAGCTCATTAATTGCAACATGCCGACTTTATCGTCCAGGATGATATGAATATCGTCCTGTATGATCAGTGCAAATTAAGCTCAATCAGCTAGGATGATTTGGGACGATCAGAAGGTTTTTGTTCATATCATCCAGGCTGATAGTATATCGTCCTATACAATTAGTTCAAATCAGCACATATCATCCAGAGCATCGCCCTAAATAGAAGCTGATCGATATCAATCATCCAAGATATTGTCCTGAATGATCCTATGTTTGTCCAAGATGATGTGATCGTGCAATTAAACCTTAATTGCTTTACTTAATTACTAGATTAATTTAGATATAATTGTGCTGCATCATCCAGGCCAATGTCCTAGATAATGTCCAAAAATAAAGAATACCTAAATAGACATGACAGCTGATTCTTTCTGATTTGAGCCTATCGTCCTGGCCGATACAAATATCGTCTAGGATGATGAGCTTAAAGACGACTGCCTTAAGCAGGATGCCCTAATTAGGGTTTCTACTTTTAGCTGATCATCCAGACTGATGTTTGGATCATCCCGGATGATGTGAGCAAAAATAGTGAACTCTAAAATAGAAATAAGTACGCAAAGTTACAAGCAAGCAAACACCCTTATAAACCAAAAAATATATATATTAATGAAAATTATAAATAGAATATGTTCTGCAAAACTTGAGCCTTGTAAGGTGCACTTTAATCCTAAAATGTTAGTAAACATAGAAAGAAATATATATTGCTAATACAGGTAGAAAACAAAAAGTGAGCCACGATATTTATTATTATCAAAAGCATAAACTCATATGCTCGAGTTGCAACAATCTCCCCCTTTTTTATGATGACAAATATTACAGGTTGGATTTGCGAAAAAAGAAAAAAAAATAGTTTCTCCTTACTATAATAAAACTCCCCCTTACTATAATAAAACTTTAAAAAATAGGAGAAATAAAAAAAAATTTGTAGTTTTTATTTTTTGAAAAAAAAAGTTACAAATACAATAGTAAGTTCTCCCCCTTTGATATTATAAAAAAGAGAAGGGGCACAAACAAACGAAATGAACCCTAATCAAAGAGTCTTTAAAATGAGAAAGTTACATCTTGATTTTATTCAAAAACTTAATAAGGATTGGTTTGACAACGCACAATCCAAAAAAGGTTAAAAATTTATAAATTTTTACTCCAAGCTCAAGTTCTTTTAAAGGCTCAAAAATGTTTTAATCCAATATCTAAATCAAGGAACAAATTAGAAAAAGAAACACTAATTTTTTCAAAACTTCTTTCATAAAACATATCTAATAGAAGATCAATGCAAAAATTGATGAATCTACAATTATGATTTTCAAGCTCAAGTTTTAAAAATATCAAATGATTTCTTAAGCTTTTAGTAGTACAAGAAAAGTAAGCATGCTTTTTATGGGCTCATTTTATGCCTCTTGTCAGTTGTTTGGCACACATTGTGCATCTTTTAATATTTGATACACTTTGTATATCTTTTTTAATTTAGCATCATTGCGCATCTTTTGATTTGGCATCATTGGCCATTTTTTTTATTTTCAACCAAAATATTCTTCATTTCTTATATTTAAAAACTATAGCATACCCATACTATTAACAAAAGGAACTACTTGATTAAGAAAATTATGAGGTGGATTCAACAACATGCAAAAACTATGCGATAGATAAAATGTTGGGAGATGAAAAAGATCAATTTGAAAATCCAATTTAAAATTTGATGAAGATTTTTAATCAAAAGTAGAATAACGCCTTTTAGGAAATAGAGATTGAGAGTTAAAATCATAAGTTTCCTTCCTTTGATAGTTTTTAGAGAAGTCAACTACAACTTACATAAGAATTCATGAAAAAATATAAGGTAAAATTTTCATTTTCAATTTTTTTTAAAGATGGTGATGTGTATGTGTTCGTCGGAAAAAACACAACATAAAAAAGAAAAGTAAAGACAAAATTAAAAATTTTAATGAAAAAGAAAGAAATAAAAAAGAATGAAAAAGAATAAATCCAAAGAAAAAATATAGAAAACACACATGAACGAACAAAACATGCATACACAAAAAAATAAACACATAAATAATGGTTTAAACATCATTTTGCTCCTGGTCTAATGATTCAGAAGCTAGGTCTGCCTAGGAGATTTTTTGTTTTTCATTATTTGACCTTTTTATAATTTGCTTAGCTTTATCCTTTTCTTTTGCAGGAAGAGTTCTCAAATTAGGGCACTGATTTTTTATATGTCCAGGTTTCCTACATCCAAAGCAAATAACATCAAAATAAATCTTAACATTCTTGCCATTTTACCTTTCTTTCACTTTTGTTGATGCTTATATTTTAGTGAGCTTTAAATTTGCTTGATAAGACATCGCTATCATCACCAACTAAGCCACTTTTCACTGAGTCTTCAGGTTTTAGTACTATCGTTTCACCTGCATCTAGAAGTCTTTGGCCCAAGCATTGCTCGTAGGTAATGAGTGAACCAATTAAATTATCAACAGAATATTCATTCAAATTTTTTGATTCACAAATAGCAACTACTTTGGCATCAAAGTTATCATGTAGATAATGTAGAATTTTATTGACTTTTTTAGAGTTTAAAAATTCTTTACCTAAAGCATGTAATGATGTTACAATTTGAATAAACCTAGTATACATGTCTAAGATCCTCTCATAAGGTTTCATGCAAAATTATTCATAATCATGCATTAAAGTATTCAATCTGGATTACTTGATTTCATTAGTGCCTTCATATATAGTGTGTAATTTATCTAAAATTTCCTTATCAGTAGAGCACGTTGATAAAAACATAAAATCATCATAAGTTAAAGCACATAAAAAATAGTTTAATGATTTATCATTTAATTGATAATTGATTTGTTCTTCCCTACTCCATTGATTAAAAGAAATATCAGTTTTAGTTACATCTATTACACGTGACGGTACAGGATAACTACTTATATCATTTGCCACACTCGGTAATCATTTGATTGCAAGAAAGTAAACATGCAAATTTTCCAAAAATCAAAAGTAATATTTTCAAATAAAGGTGGTATGCTGATTGAATAACCTTCCTTAATATTACGATTACAAAAATTATCCATGGATCAAAATTCAAAAGTTTTTAAAAACTCATTTTTATGAATCCCGCTCTGATAACACTTAAAAGTACTCTAATGGCACTTGAAAGTTCCTTAAGGATGTTAAGCCCTTATGAACTAGTCCCGAGGCAAACTAAGAGGGGGGTGAATTTGTATTTTAAAAAGATCTTTCATGATAAAAAAAAACCAAGATTCACCATAAAGAAAATCAAAATGCGGAAATTAAATGTAAAAATAACAAAGAAAAGAACACACCAGATTTATAGTGGTTTGGTCAAACCTTGACCTATGTCCACTCCTCAGAGGTACCCTCTGAGTATTGTACTAAAGTTAGTATCTTTCCTTTAGCCCCCACAGCTAGGCAGTGAAGCCATTACAAAATCACTTCCACCTTCCCCGGTGCGGCGGAGTAGCCGGGTCCTTTGACACCAAAGAGATCTTTTTCTTCCCATAACTTTCCTCAAGATGAGCCTTAAATCTGATGGTACTAAGGTGCAAGCTTGCCAGAGCAACCGGGTGAAACCCCCTCCGCACTCCCTTGAAACTCCCTCCAAGAATCTTCTCCCTCTCTAAAACTCCTCCCTTTCCTCTCTCCCTTTCAAGCTCTCTCTTCAAGTTTTCTCCAAAAGAAATGATGCCTCAATGGATGCCAAAGACATTTTCAAAGTCTTTATCAAAGCTTAAATAGAAGAGCTCTAAATAAGCTCATTAATTGCAACATGCCGAATTTATCATCCAGGATGATATGAATATCGTCCTGTATGATCAGTGCAAAATAAGCTCAATCAGCCAGGATGATTTGGGACGATCAGAAGATTTTCGTTCATATCATCCAGGCCAATAGTATATTGTCATGTACGATTAGTTCAAATCCATACATATCGTTCAGAGCATCGCCCTGAATAGAAACTGGCTGATGTCAATCATCCAAGATATCATCTCGGACGATCCTGCAATCGTCAAGGACGATGTGATTGTGCAATCAAACCTTAATTGCTTTCTTTAATTACCAGATTAATTTAGACATAATTTTGCTGCATCGTCTAGGCCGATGTCCTTAATGATGTCCAAAAATAAAAAATACCTAAATAGATATGGCGGCTGATTCTTTTTGATTTGAGCCTATCATCCTAACCGATACAAATATCATCCAGGATGATGAGCTTAAAGAAAGATGCCTTAACCAGAATGCCCTAATTAAGGTTTCTATTTTAATCTGATTGTCCAGGTTGATGTTTTGATCATCCTGAACGATGTGATCAAGAATAGAGAACTCTAAAATAGAAATAAGTGAGCAAGGTTACAAGCAAGCAAACACCCTTACCAACAAAAAAAACATTAATGAAAATTACAAATAGAATATGTTCTGCCAAAACTTGAGCCTTGTAAGGTACATTTTAATCCTAAAATGTTAGTAAATACAGAAAGAAAAATATATTACATATACAGGTAGACAACAGAAAGTGAGCCACAATATTTGTTATTATCAAAAGCAAAAACTCATAGGCTCGAGTTGCAACATTGATCACCCTTTAGGATTCCACTATTTAGATAAGAGTTTTACAAATTGATTCTAATCCCGAGGGATTTAGGATATTCATAAATTTATGTGTTTGTTGACTTCCGTCGTTACCTTGAACAAATATTGGAGCAACATCTCATTACTTACTTCATACTCACCATTAATTTGGTAAAGCATTACCTGTAAGTCAAAATACACTTCATGTTGGGTCGATCCTAATTGAAGGCATGGTTATGGCCCATGACCAAAGCCTTGTATTCAGCTTAATTATTGGTAGTTTTGAATTCTATTCTAACAGCATAAGAAATGATTATTCCAGTTGGACTTTTTAGTGCCATACTTGCATTAAATCCTTAATCATTTGAGGTGTCGTCGATATAAAGAGTCTAGTGTAATAGCTCATATTTTGATCTAGTCAAATAATTGTTTTTACTGGAGTCAATATAAGATCAAATCACAAACCGCCTTTTCCATAATATGAGATTATTATGTTACTATTATTTCTCCACATATTCATAATCATATAAATGTTATTATTATGATTTGACTACAAACATGTATATTGCCTTTTTCCTTGTGTTCAGTTCAGTTATAGGATTTGATTACTTGCTATGGTCTTTAGCTCATTATATATGATTAAATGATTCAGATTAGGGCAATAGAGCAAGAGATTGAAACTAATAAGGACTCCTTAGGTTATGTTCCTTTTTATTTTAGTTATTCTTTTTGTACTCAAGACATGATAGATTTGTAATGATTGTATAGATTCTAAGTATTATATATAATTTTTTGGAATGAATACAGATGTGTACATTGATATTTTAAATTATAATTTTTTTTTGCACTGTTTATTACTGAAGGATGATATTAGATATAATTGGTTGTTATGTTTTAAAAGATAAAAGAATAATTCAACAAAATTAGATTCCGGGACATAATAATTGGTATCAATACAGTTATTTGAAGAATTGATTAAATTGTTACCAGTGCTATAGAAAATTAATTGTTAGTTGTGTTCCACTATTTATATAGATATATAATATTAAATAGTTGTGGTTTTTATTAAAAGATAGATAAAATAATTAGTTTAAGTTAGATTTGGGGCATCATATCTAGTGTTGTTGTGGAGTTGTATTTTCTAACTCCACACAAGGACAGCCAAAGTTTATAAGAAAGTCAATTAATTCTTGAGCTTTGATGGCCTTTCTTGGTGACTAGGTGATTAGGAATTCTCTTTGCTCCACTACCACTTTAAGTAATCTTTTTACGTGATCTGGCTTAGCAAGCACAGCCTTAAGAGGGTAACTAGTCATGACTTTGATGGGGTGGACTTGAATGTATGGTATCAACCTTCTTGTTGGGCTTATCAATAATCACACGAACTTTTCCATGATCAGATATTATTTTCCACTCCCATAAGCATATTGCTCATATAGTATTCTGACCATTGCTTCCTTTTTTGTTCCATGAAGAGCATATAACTAATTGCGTCTTCACTGAACCCAAGATACAATAGTAATGTTTCACTCAACCATGGGTTTTAGAGAAGGGGTGGTGAAGTAAGAAGGAGCTTTAGTTATTAAAATGCTAATTTGCAAACCTCACATCAAGAGAGTGTTTTTGCATTCCGAAGGACTTTAAATAATGGCAAGTATCTTCAACCAAGTCTAGGGATAAAATGGTTTGGCCCTATAACTCGCCTTGTGAGTCAATGTAACTCTTTTGTTGTTTAAAGTAGCTTCATTTCCAAGATGCTTTTTACTCTATCAGAGTTGACTTTTATGACTTTTAGTGTGAGGATGAAACATAAGAATTTCCCTAAACTTACACCAAATATACATTTTTGGGGGTTCAATCACATATTATACTTCTCGAGAGTAGTTAAAGTCTTCTTTAGGTCTTTACCATCCAAGCTCGGTGACTTGCTTTTCACTAGGAGGTCTTCTACATTAGCCTCAATATTTCTCCCTTTTTTTCTCCTTAAAGATCTTATCCATCTTCTTTTGGTAGGTCATCCCAACATTGGTTAGACCAAAGTGCATGATATTATAGTAATACAAGCCTTCCACTATAATGAAGGCTGTCTTCTCACAATTGTTTAAATGTGCTTTGATGTTATCATATTTAGAGAAAGAATCCATAAAACTCATTATCAAGTTTCCCACATTTGAGTTGACTAGATCATTAATCCTAGCAACTGATAAATAATTTTTTGACATGCTAAGATTAAGCTTGTTAAGTCCACCCACATCTTCTACTTGCCTATTTCTTTATTTACCATGATGATGTTAGAGATCTAGTCTAGATACTGAACCTCTTAGAAAAAGTTTTTAGTATTAAGTTTCTCCACTTCGTATTTGATGGGTTTGGTGAGTAAGGTAGTTTTCCTTATCCTTTGCTTCATGGGGTTGAGCTTATGTCTTCACAATAAGTTGATTACTAGCAACCTCTTCATTGATGCTCGACATTACTATAGTTTTCTGTGCTAATACGCCGAGGTTATCTCTTGCTGCTCAAACTAGTTCGTCTCAATTCTCCTTGAAAAAGGAGGCATTAATTCTAAGAGTTTTGTCTCATTTCCTTTCCAAAACAAGCACTTCTTTCACTTGTTAGAGGTCTCATGTCCTGCACCCCATTCCACATCAAGTCGGAAGACTTCCTCTGAGGTTGTCTCCACTTTGGTGACACTCTCAAGTAGAAAGCAAATGATTGGGAAAGGTCCCCTCTCACCGTTATTTTTTTCTCTTTGTCTAGAATTTGATGGAGACATAATAGGTGAATACCATAACCATGAAAGCATTTAGTATAGTTCTGCCAAATATGGTGTTGTAGGTCGCTAGTGCATCGACTGTGATGATGTTGGATATTATAGTGTACTAGTGCTCGCCTTCTGTTAAAGTGGCTAGCAGGGAAAGAACTCCTTTGGTGTCACAATGCTAGCCGAAGAAGCTTTAAAGAGGTCCTACAATGGGGTGGTCTCAATAGGGTCCTGTATTGGTCCCTTACTTGAGTTGGTGGGCATGAACTACTTTAGCTTCCTAATTTTAATTAATACCTCCATGAGGCCATAAAGGTGTCTACATTCTTCTATGGGGGTATCTATTGTTTCACTCGATAGATGGATGTTGATACCTCCTCTTTTTATGGTTTCATGAGGGTCACAGGTGAGTTAACATAATTTCAGCTCATAATGGAGGGTACCATGTCAACAAAATGTACCGAGTAGGCTAGTATTGGTTCATTGTCCTTGCCCACAATAGGGTCCTATCATGGTACCCGACATGAGTTGGTTGGCATGAACTCCATTAGCTTCCTGATTTTAATTAATTCCTCCATGAGGCCATAGAGGTGAATGCATTCCTCTGTGTCATGACCATGGTCACTACGGAAGGTACTTTATCTGGAGGTGTCGTGAGGGTTTCTAGTAGTTTTCATCGGTAGTGCTAGCCTAAAAAACTTCTTATTCTGAATGTCTTCAATAAGTTCAACCATTCACAATCCTAGTGAATTGTAAGTAGGGTAGATAGGAGGTGGATGAACAGTCTCCTCATGGTAAGGATGAACAGCTCGAGGAGGCTCCTCAATTCTGAGCATTGCTTGTCCTATTACTCTTAAGGGCATTTACTATACGGGCACCCTCTACAAATCAAGATGTTGGTAGTCATGTGGTTAATTAGGTCTTCTGTCCCTTCTATCTTTGGGACTGATTCTTTCTTTATCCCTTCTTCAGTAGGGCTTCTTCTTGGTGGTGATATCATAGTAGGTCATCATAAAAAATTAAGCCACCTATTTGTATTTTCTTGCATTCATATATATGTTAACGATTTTTAATAATTTGGCGAGTTTCTGTGGTTGTTGCAAGTGTAGTGCATTTCTGAAAGGACCCTCCCTTAGTCCTTGGGTTAAGGCACCTTGATGATCATATGTTCCAAATCCTTAACATCCATCATTTCCCTTTGGAACCCCACTATGAAATTCCTTAGTAATTCTTAGGGCTGCTGTCACATCTTTTTAATCGAGTGTGTATGCTCTTCATTGGTCTTTAAGCACTAACAAATTGCTTTTTAAATATCCATTTAAATTCTAAAAATGAGGTGACTACTAATGATTTTTTAAATTATTAGTGTTTATAGTTAGCATTTATTATTGAATAAGTCTAGGGAATTCTTTTGATCTAGAATTCTCTCTAATTTTAGGCACCATTCATGTGAGGAGAAGTCTATTTATAGATTTTTAGAGTGATATTTTGATAAGTTTTGCTATATAAAAGAAATACTCCATTGGATGGTTGTATTAAATCCCTCCATTATATAGAATTTCTTAGGCCTTTCAAAGCCATAATAATATTGAAATTGAGTGAACTTAATCTCATTGTGATGCTTGTTTTGATTATAAGCATTTAAGATTTAGAAATTGTTTGGTCCTTCAAATAGTGTTGTGAAGTTTCCAATTATGCATCCTATTGGATCCAAATTTATTTGGTGGATGACCCCAAACCCTACTAGAATATTTGCTTTGTAAGTTGAGAGGAATTTCTTAGTGAGAATAAGCAAGAAGAGAGTCGGAAGGAAAGTACAAAAGGATAGGTTATCAAAGCCTTCACTATCTTAGTAAAGAGTACAATCTAAGACCAAAAAAGATCTATAACTCACTAAAAAGTCAAAATTTAGATCCCTTTACTATTCTTCATCACCCTATATTTATAGGGATTTAGAGGCTACAAGAAAACTTACATGGAAAAGAAAAAGATATGGGCAACAAACAAATGCTCATACAACACTACACACTAGTTTAGCACACATGGCACCCCTTAATTGGCCCTTAAAAGGTGAAATTAGAGAACTTATGTCCAGTCTCTTGTTGGTTTGGCTTAATGGAAGGCAAGTTGGCATCATAAAAATTTTGAGAATGGATACAGAACAAATGGGTTATCTTATGGTGTTGTAGATGATATATGAGGCTCATCATCACCCTAATGATGAAGGCATGGTATAGTGTGAGCAAGGATGGTGACTTTCAGAGCCTGAGATGAGTTGTAGTAGAAATAAGTGAAGGATTACTGAGGTGTTTTGCAATAGATGAGTTTGACGTGCTCGGAGAGGTTTCAAGGGTAAGGACTTGATCGATGTGAGTGATGATCTGCCTTCCTAGTTGAAAGGCCTTTTGGTCGCCCAACATAGAGTTAGTTCTTTGAATTGATATGAGTGAGTGGCATCCTTTTTTGGGTGAATTCTACTGGCGACTACAACTGAGTTCACCTAGAAATGTGCTCCAAAGAAGGAATATCGTTGCCATGATATGTTTTCTACCAGTCCAATACTTGTGAAGGAAACCAAGGGTATACACATCCAGTGCATGGATATGGGCTCATTTGGAATCATCTCATCCAAAAATTCATATTCATAATAAATTTGTCGAAATAAGCTTTTAGATGTTTTTAAATCAACCCAGAAAAAATTATATTCATATTTCATCAGTATTCATGCTTAATCAAGTAATTTTTCGATTGGCATATCAGTAAGTGATTGAAAAAATGTCTGTCCATTAAAGTATCTAGCCCAACTTCGATTCTAATTTTGTTTACACTCCTAATAAAGCTATTAAAAAAATGTTTGATGGGGAGTGATGATTTGTATGACTTTCATTTGAAGAGGAGATTATTAAGATGCCTATAATAATGAAGAAAATTTCCAAATCAAAATTATAATTAAACTTGAGTTTCTGATATACTACTAGTAATCCTTTCTCATTTACTTAAACTTTTTAATTGATGGATGCCCTCATATAATGTACTCAACTTGGACGAACTTGGAGTTCAATTTGAAAATTGATTATTTATATTTTAGCTTATCTCAATAGCATTTCAATCTTGTTTCACCAAGTATTTAAGACTATGCTAGTTATTTTATGTCATTTGGATGTCACCCTTCTTCGTATTGATGAAGTTATTGCAATCGTTTACTATTTAGTTTTTGTTAGATTATTATTGACTATCCTACTCAACAAATGTGATTTTGTATGTGAAATTAAGAAACTTCTGATGTTGAATTAAAATTTGCTTAATTTATTCTCTTCAGAATGATCCATCTTTTCATCATTCCTATCTTTATTTTTATTTTTTTTCCTCCATCTTTCATTCATCCTACATTACATGTGTTTCATTCCTAATAAACAGTTAGCTAATCTGTTCTTCTTCTGAACGTATTGTATGTATTTTATTTAGATCCCTCTGGAATAATAGCATCATAACTATAAAGTTACTTTAATAAGATCTTTACAGTTATCAAGCTGCTGATAGTGCTCATTTGGAACAGTTGCTTCATAACTATAAAGTTACTTTAAAAAGTTTTATAATTATTAGTGAAGAATTCTCCATTCCATCTGAAATTCAGCAGCTCTGAGTTAGATCTCCTTTACTAGTCTCTTAATCAAGCCAAATGAATACAGCATTTAGTGCAAATATAAAGAGAAGCGAATAAATCAAAAGGTGCTACACTGATTTTATCTGTTTTCTATATCAACCTTCTTTTAATTACAAGATTAGGATTATTAACAAATAAATGTGCTTTTCAATCTATAGACATCATTAAATAGAAGTTGTTAATAATGAAGATGATGTACTCCAAAGATTTGATAGATGAAACACATTCTGAAAGATTAACTGCTTTCTGGACTTATATTTATTGCCTTTTTTTTGTTTTTTTTTTTAATGAATGACAAAATTATCCTTAAAATTTATGCACCTTAAACAAGAAGTAATTATGTTATATAACAATTAAAAAATAGAAGAATGATCATTCTTCTCAAGTAGAAAAATCATCCCTTTCCCTTTCTCTCTATGTAAGGGCAGGAAAAGAGTCCTCGATAGTGCTCACTTACAATCATCTCAATGAGAGAGAAGCAAAAGAAAATTTGATATGCAAGGCTAATATATCTTGTAGCTCGGTTTGATCTGGTGGTTGGAAATTTTGGCTATCAACCAAAAGGTCTAGGATTTAAGTCTTGTATATATGATATGTGTGTGAGTTTGACTTAATTGACTTAAATATTAAAAAAAAAATTGATGAATTCATTGAGGGCCCATTGAGATATATACATGATATCTTTTCCAGCTGTTTTTATTTCTAGTATATCATGTGATGCTTGTGGTCCCTAATTCTGTAAAATGGTTGGTAAGAAGGCTCAGGCCTGGCTATGAAAATGACAACCACCATAGCATATCTGTATTTTGATATCTTTCACCGAACCCTGAGATACGGATTGACCCATAACATTCAAACACACTGTGCTCTGCATCCTCACATGAATTCAGCTTACAGAATCTTTCTTTGAATTATTCATTGAAGACTTCAGTTCTTCCACTAGAATTCTTATTTTGTTTTCATTCTGTATGAATTTAACATGTTCATTTACATAATTTAATGTCTTCAAATGCATTTGTGGGGACTATTTTTTGCTTTCTTACCTATGGAACCTATAGTTAGAAGTACTGTAATCATGGTTCTTTTGGCAGTGAACCGAATTTTTGTTTGAAAACTAAAAAAAGTTGAAAAAATAGAGGGGAAAAGAAACGGGTATGCATTCATTGATGCCTGTAAATGGAAACAACAATGAAGCTGAAAGCCTGAAACATACAATATTGAAGCAGGGAAACGAGAAGAAATTACTGCATGATGAAGAAAACTATATCAAATAATCTCTATTTCAACCTTGCTGCTTCAATGATCTGCATTTGCATTAATCTTTAGATTCAGTATCTGCATCACAAGGATTGCTTCCAATGAGATCATGAGGCAGACCCATGAAATTGTAAAGAGTTGGTGGGCCAAGAGCTTCCGAATTCTTTTTTTCTGTGTTTTTCTGAATAAAATACATACAATAGACTGAAATAATAAAAAACAAGTCAACTAAAACAGCTAAATTATTTCAATGAAATGATACAATTTACCTGAATATGTTGCAAACAATGAACAAAATGTTTCTGAAACGGTATTGTTTGCATGGAGAAAGGTTCTGAAACAGGCAGAAGACCAAGGCTGAGTAAGCTTCCATCAAGCTTAGAAGCTTCACCTTCAGCTCCGATATTGAGTCGAGGACAGCTCGAACTCGAAGAATCATCCCTTGGCATTCGTTCAAACACGTCGAATCAGCAGCTTTTGTGTGCAATACATCAAAATAAGAAAAGAAAATTTGAAATTTTTAATCGTATTACCTCGACGAAGCAATTCTTTTGTGATCTGTAGCAGACTGTAGAGCTGAACCAGATTGAAAGGGCCACGAACGCTTCAAGCTTGCCAACTAAAATTGAGATAGCGAGCAAATAAAAAAGAATATGAAAACAAGCGTAGAGGCAATTCTGTTGCATTACCTTCTGCTCGGGCATGGAAGGAGGATTAATGCTAACGTAGCTTTGGTTTGAAGGGGGCTCCATCTGAAGACAAGCTCCAGAAGACAAAGGAGGTGATAGAAAGTTATTGATCACCTGCATGTAGGCATCAGTCAAACACTTGCTGCTCAAATTCGAGCAAAAAAGTGAAATTGATCATTTTTTAATTTTTTTTTAAAGTTTTCAAGAACCAGAGAACATCTATGTTGCTCCTGTTGAAGCTTCCTGGGAGGTAGAGGCAACCGCGAGTTTGAATTAGAGGAAATTTCGCTCTGAATTGAGTTCCAAACTAATGGCGAAGAACCATCGATGGCGTCCGAATGTGGCCGGAACAGAGCATAGTTACCAAAATAGCAAGGTTTTTTGCTTTGCTCGAGCAAGGGGAAAAAGGGGGTTGGCGCGATGACGCTAACGGACAAATGCTCGCCGCTTCCGATGCCTCCAGCGCAGGAAGCCGTGGCGGCGATGTTCTCACTGGTTGAGAAGGCGGCGGCGATACTCTTCTGCTGGTCTTCTCTTCGGAGCTTCTCAAGCGCAGCGATTCCGAGCCCACGCTGCGGAATTTTATTGGGTTTGGGCTTCTTTGGCGATAAACCAGTTCTATCATTGCAGCCTCCATTGTTGGGATCTCCATCTTCTTGGAGTACCATTTTGGTTTACAAAGCGATCACAGAGTTGTAGAAGAAATTTTGTCTTTCTTTTAGATACAGGAGAGTACGAAGCTAGGTATTTGTGAGAAAAGTCGCCATCTTTGTATGGAAGTGATTGGAAGAGGAAGATATGTAAGTTGAAGAAGATGTTGGGGGACTAAAACGAAAGGGATCCAACTCCATGAAACGAAGTTATTGCCGGAAATCTGTAGGATGAGAATGGAAACGAATCCAATAGCTATTGCAGATGGAGTCTTTCAGGCTATCGATTGAATCTGCAAATCTTTCAAACATTTTGGAGAGGAATTAATTCAACCGAACGAGACAGAGATCCCCACCGCTCCCACCTTTGCCTGTTCATCCGACTGGCCTCCGTTTGTTTTATAAACGAAACATACTTTTTTTTTTCTTTTTGCATATTCCCGTGTAAGACTTTGCCTAACGGATCGGAAATTCAAACCGTAATTTGATTTTCTAATTCCATTGGTGGGATAAAATTAATATTGATTTCACATTGCATAAACCTAAAAAAAAAAAAATCATTTAATACTCGGACTTATATATATCATTAAAAAATTATATTGATCAAGCATGAATCTCGAGGCAAAAATCGAGTGGGAAACATAAAAAATTAAATTGGAGACTATTTTAACATATGATTTTAATAAACTTACTATCAAACTGAACGTCTCGAAATACAAACCCAATGACATCAAATTCAACTCAATCCAAGCCCAAATGAATCCAAATAAAAATCCCAAAGCATATTTGGAAGGTTCAATTAATAAATTGGATTACCAAACATATTCTAAATGAAACATGCTTATAGTCGAATCGAGCGGCTTGACGAGATGAATCCAACGAGCCCAGCATCGCCAAATTATGATATCATTTATATATTAAAATGCCCAATAAACAGTCCACGATTAAGGGATTTAACATCGATCGTCCATTCAAACCACTTCCAATTTATCCATGATTTCCTCCTATTTATTGGCAATGTCACTCTCAAATAACTATAAATAGATCCCTCATTTCTCTTGAGCGGGGACCCCAAGCAGGAAGGGAAGAGATGTAAGAAGAGAATAGAAGGAATAAGAGAAGAAAAGAAAGGAAGAGAATGAAGAGACACCTTGACCACCGCCGGACTTTAACCCGTCAGCCGACTGATACCAGAATTAAGCAATGAAGCAAGAAAAGAAGGAAGAAAAGGAAGATAACAAAGACACTTCTCAACCACCACCGGACTTCCACCCGACTGCCAACTAACGCTAGAATTCTGCTCGACTGTCGACAGACATATAATTTTTGCCTAAGATCCAATTGACGCTGGAATTCTACCCCACTGTCGTCTAACGGCGGAGTTCTGCCTAACAACCAAACTTCATCGGATTTCTGATCTCTGTATGTAACTAAATTTCTACCCGGGAGATGATTATTGTAATTTGATCATCCTCATTTTTCGGGAGGAGTCAGCCACATATAATCTAAGCAAACACTAGTGGAATCCTTTCAACTGGGTGTGGCCTATGATTTTTCCCTTTTCGATGGTTTCCACGTAAAAATTCTTGTATTTCTTTTTTATTCTGTTTGTGTGCTAGATATCCGTACAAGGCTAAGATAAAAAAATTTCTAACTCCACCGCCGCATATAATATGGCCCACAATAGTTTAGCATTGTCTGTTGGAAACAAGCCCACAATTCTAAATATTTTTTTAATGGACAACAGGCATAGAAATCATATCTTGGGAGCGTCCCACTCCAATACCCACTAATCCATGAATTAGTCTATGAATAATTGATGTTAAGTATGTGCCTCTTTTTATCTTGGGGGCAAAACGTTCCAATGGAAGGAACTTCATGGCCTTCCCTAGAGGAGCGAATTCAAAAGATGGTAGAATTTCAAAACGATATCCTTCCACTTCAATGAGAGACTCGACAACCTAAGCTAGCACCACATGAGGAGATTTTTCTCACTTGAGATCCACCACTGGTTGAAGAAGTTTAACTCGAACATCTACATGCAGAGATTCCTCTTCCTCCGCCAAAGAGGCATCCGCAACCACATCAATACAACTAACCTGCTGACACTACAAGTTCTACCCATCCTTCGCATGCAAGAAAGCAACCTTTCATTCCATTGGACATCCCTGAAGACTTAATAAGACTATATGTTTCTAAGCTCCCTCGCAAAGCCCTATGATATGAACTATGAAGATTGATTCAAAAAGAGTTCCCCATGGGAGGTGTGAGATAACCTCTTCGTTAGTGATACTTCCAGGAGTCATCACCCCTGATTAAAGTTATTCTTCAACACTCCATTCTAACAGGATTCAAACTACCAAGCATTGATTTCTATAATAGGGCATCTAACTCATACGAGCATATTGATCACTATAGAACCATTATACATATCCAATGCGCTCCTCTGCAAGGTTTTTTTTTGCTACCCTCAAAGGCAAGCTCGAACATGGTTCTATTCACTTACAGCCAAAATGATCCCTATTTTTTGTCAAATTTGCCAAAGTGTTTGTTGAATAATTATTGCTAATTGAAGAATTGTTAAAGATTCTTCTCACCTTTTTGGGATCCTCCAAAATGAAGTGAATTACTGAAGGAGTATTTTAATAATTTTCTACTAACACTTGGCAAATTCTAGGAGTAGATTCTGAATTGCTAAGAGTAGATCTTTTTGGAGGCCTCTATCCTGATTCCTTTTATTTAACACTCACATGAGACATGGTTCATTCATACGTCGACCTAGTCTATCATGTGGAGGTACAAATCTCTGTAGATGAAACCATAAATGCTCACAGAAAGAAGTTTGAGCAAACAAATGGAAAGTGCAAAAATGCAGCTTGGATGAATAATTCATTCTTACAATGAAACAAACAATTAAAGAATAATTTTCTTCTTAGGCCCCCATTTCCATAACATGAACCTCGAAAAGGGAAGGAGTATACATCGCTCAATACATCTTAAGTCAATATGTTGATGGCCATCCGAGATTAAGAGATTGTGAAATGGTTGAATCCTTTATAGCCGAATACAAGAAATTTGGATTAATATTATCATTTTCATTGTAGTTATGGCCACACTACCGAAGATTGTAAGCACCTCAAAGATGAAATTAAAAGGCTTATCTGCTAAGGTTATCTTCGATGATTTATTTGAGATCCACCTGCTCGAGAGGAAGCTCATCCCACTACGGGCAAAATCAATAATAATAGAGACAACCATTGAATAATCGTGTAATTGTTGGTGAAATTGAGACCATTATAGGAAGCCCCTTATTATTTGATCAGGTCTTATTAGTTGTAGATAAAAATTTGACATAAAAAAAGGCTCGTATTGATCATTTTATTACTTTTGATGATTCTAATTTATAGGGAGTAAAAACCACTCATCAAGATTTACTTGTGATTTATGTGGGGATAGGTGACCATGTTACAATATTAAAAGAATTCTTGCAGCTAATGGAAGCATCGGGGATATCATATTCTATTCAACTTTTCTAAATATGGTCTCACTATAGAAAAGCTTCAGCCTGTTGCATGTCCAATGTATAGGTTTGATAATTGACCTATACAAGTAAAAGGGATAATCAGTCTCTAATTTGTACTTAAAGAATTTTTTTGATAAACTATACACTCCATCCAGTTTATTGTAGTAAAGTTAGAATCGGGTTATAATGCTATCTTTGGAAGACCACTCCAATTGATCTTAAGGATTATCGCCTCCATCCATCACCTTAAAATGAAGTTCCTTACCCTGGTGGGATTCATTGTAGTACGTTGAGATCAATAAATAGCACAAACATGCCATCTTAGGCAGGTTCAACTATATCCTACAATTACCCTAAACATTGAGGATTTTGATCTCTGAAGCGAGGATATCCCTCAGAGGGCTTCTCCTTTAGAAAATCTCACTACTTTATCCATATTAGAAGAACACACTTTAAGGACTGTGCAAATTTGTCTCTCCTCTCAAACAAGAAGAAGAAGAAATACGTAGATTCTCTACATAGGAATCAGGATTTTTTTGCATGGAGTCCAATAAATATGCTTGGAATTGACCCTGAAGTGACCGTGCACACCCTCAAAGTCAACATAATGTTTAAGCCAGTAATCTAGAAGAAATAAAAATTTGTACTATATTCTCTGCAAGTAATCCAACAGAAATTGATAAGCTTTTAAAAGTTGGATTTATGCAGGAAGTGCAATACCCCACTTGGTTGGCGAATATTGTCATGCTATAAAAGGAAAGTGGGGCTTAGAGAATATGTGTAGACTAAACAGATCTCAATAAAACCTACCCAAAAGATAGCTTTCTGCTTCCTCATATTTACTAGTTAGTCAATACCACCTCCAGGCATTAGATGTTGAGCTTTATGGATGCCTACTATGTTATAATCAAATAAAAATGAATCCTGCTGATGAGGAGACAACGACATTTTGACTTGACAAAAGGTTATACTGTTATATAGTGATGTTGTTAGAGATCAATAATACTATAACCTCTTATCAATGCCTTATGAATAAGGTTTTCAAAGACCTTATTGGGCACTCTTGGAGGTATCCGTTGATGATATACTGGTAAAAAGACTTAAAATTATCTCAACATATATTTGACTTGGAATAATGCTTCTATATGCTATGATGCTACAACATGCGCAAACACTGACAAGTATGCTTTTGGAGTCACCTTTGAAAATTTCTTAGGGTTTATGATAACCCACCAAGGAATTGAGGCCAATCTTGAGAAAATTAAGGCACTAAGGGACATGGTGCACCCAAGGAATATCAAGGAAGTCCAGAGACTAAATGGAAAGATTACAGTATTATCTTATTTCCTGGCTCATTCAAGAGACAAGTATCTGCCCTTCTTCAAGATACTCAATGTTACTCATAGCTCCAAATTCCAATGGATCGGTGAATGTTAAGAAGCCTTCAAACAGCTACAAAAATATTTGGCATCTCCACCACATTTTTTCCAAATCAATACCTAGAGAAAAGTTGTATTTGTATTTAGATATTTCTGCCCAGTCAATAAGTTTGGTCTTGTTCTAAGAAGAGAATGATGTATAATGTCCCATTAATTATGTCAGTAAGATCATTTTCTCAAATAGAGGGACATTATACCCTAAAAGATAAAATAGCTTTGGCATTAGTTTACTCTGCCAGGAAACTAAGCCCTTACTTTCAAGATCATATAATTGGATTATACACAAATCTGATGTTGAGAAGTATCCTACAAAAGCATGAAGCACCTAGCAGACTCATCAAGTGGTCTATATAACTAGGAGTGTTTGACATCCAATACTTGCCTAAACTTGATATCAAATCTCATGCACTTATAAATTTTGTGGTTGAATGCATCATCCTTGTAGCTGACAATCTACTAAGTACTTCTCCTTCTTCCCTGTGTTAGACCTTGTATGTTAGTGGAGCTTCTAGAAGTTATGGCACCAGAGTGGGAATTCTGTTAATCTTTCTATAGTAAGTTACTCTTGAGTACGGCCCTGACTTAAATTCCCTGAAACAAATAATGTAGTAGAGTATAAGGCCCTTATTACCAGACTTAGGATGGCAATAGACTATGAGATGCAGAACTTGGTGGTCCAAACTAATTTATAATTGGTCCCCTCTCAGGTGGAAGAGGAGTTTGACATCACAACCCGCAACTAGCCCAATACTGAAACATCATAAAGTAACTCTTAATCCATATAAAAGAGCATCATATCATCCATATTCTCCAAGAGAAATATGTATGAGCATACATTCTTTCTAAACTTGTTACAACAATAACTAGATATGTCTCAAGAGAAGGTTTTTCAAGGAGATCCACTTTTCAAGTATTTAAGATACAATCAATCGATGAACTAAGAGAGGCTTCTTGGATCGATCCCATCCTATCCTTTTTACATGATGGAGTGTTGTCTGAATACCACATTGTTGTATCATGACTTCGAAGACAAGCAAAAAATTTCACCATTATTAGTGGCGAGTTATACAAACGTGCTTTCACTGGACCATGCTTTAAATATCTCCCACCTTTAAGAGCTGATTACACACTCTGAGAAGTTCATTCAGAAGTATGTGGTGAACAACTTGGAGGAAAAAGTATTAGCCTGTAAGATCATGAGGTAGGTATTATATTAGCCTATAATGAAATAAGACGCACTTGAGTTTATTCAAAAGTATAAAAACTTTCAATTACATTCCAATCTTACCAATACACCTGCTCTAGAGATTGTATCACTTTAGAGCCACTAGCCTTTTTCTCAATAGGGGATTGATATAATGAGACCCTTTCTCATAGCCATTGGAGAGCAAAAATTCATCATCTTGGTTGTAGATTACTTTACCATATTGGTGGAGGCAAAACCTCTGGCGAATATTACAAAATCCAATACCAAACATTTTTTGTGGAAGAATATAATCTATCGCTTTGCATTCCTACATGGGTCATCACTAATAACAGGACATCATTTACTGGAAAGATCTTTACATCTTTTGTAAGAATTTTCATATTCAACTAGTCTACACAGTTGTCGCCCCATCCTTAGGCAAATAGGCAAATAGATGTTATAAACCAAATAATTTTAAAAGGTTTGAAAAAAACCTTAGAGAAGGTTGGGGGGAAATGGGCTAAAGAACTCCCAAATGTCCTCTAGGCTTATCAAACCATTGCTAGAAGTCCAACAAGAGAAACCCCATAAAATATCTGCTTTGGTACAAAAGTAGTCATACTTGTTAATATTGAAGTCACAAGTAATAGAGTTTAGACTTTTGACTTCAATAATAATGAGGATAAGCTCAGAAATAACTTGGATATCCTCCCAGATTTAAGAGATGTAACCTCACTTTGAGTCACTACATATCACCAAAGAGTTGCCCGTCACTATAAATGGAAGGTGAAACCTTGAAGTATCTCAATCGGGGATCTAGTTCTATGTAGCATCGAGGAAGCTAAAAAGGGCCTCCAACGCAACAAACTCTATCCCTTATGGGATGGTCCTTATTTGGTGGCAGCTATTATCAAGCCTAACACCTTCAAACTGAAGGATGCTAATTGAAGATGCTACCTCAAACTTGGAATGTTGAAAACCTTTGCAAGTATTATGAGTAGGTGTTAATAGTATTGTTTGTCTTGTATTATGTATTTTCTCCCAAGTCATTATGTTGTCCTTGTATATTTCCCTTATGTATTATTGGACTGACCTCGTATTCATCCCTTTTGTGTTGAGTGTGGTAAAAATCTTCTAGCTCCTATATCCCTAAGTTATAGTAGAGAACTATTTTATTGTCTTATATAATATAATAATGTGATGTCCACTTTATTCTGATATTATCTCCTCTTGTAAAAAGATAACAACTAATTGAGAATTTAACCTATTTTTCTATAATTCGAGAAATACATAATTTATATTGTAAATCACTGGATGATCAATCCCAAGGGAATTTAATACGACATCTTCCATACATGTTAATCTCATCAAGAAAATGCTTTGACTAACAATCTCATATATGCAAAACATTTAAGGAGGATGTCTCTCACTCTCGCTCAAGTTAAAAAAGCCATTAAAATATTTCTCATCATTCAAATTGAAATAAAACTATGCATATTAGAAAAAAAAGAGGAGAACACCAACAACTTCTTAATATATCACTGACATCATAAACATCATATAAAAATATCAAAACCAAATGCATGCAATCATCACTACAACATATAAAGTGGTATAACCAACAATAGAACAATACTACAAAATCTTAAGATCATCCTCCTCCTCATGGGAAAAGGCCTTCTGTAACTCCCTCTCTACCTAATCACCATCAGAATCTAAAGAAGAGTCTCTGCAAGCCTGGCTAGGTGTCAACCCCTCGATCTCCACTCCAGTCTTGCGGTACACTAGACTGACACCCTTCAGAAAACCTCTAATGAAGCCTTCCTCCATACACTTCAACTCCAAGGACTTCACCTCCACATCATATATATGATCATGAGCTATCTTAATATAATCTTGGATGATCATCTTGAAGGCAACAAACATTTTGAATTCTTCTATGACACTAAAAGGTGATTGTTCTAACTTTGATATGGATTCCTTCTCAGATAGTAAACTTTGGAGCCTCTTGACCTCATTTTTAATGGCTAAAATCTTCTCTTCAGTGACCTGTTAATCTTTAACATACTGGTTAATTTTTGCTTATGCATACACAAACTCAATATGCAAATAGTAAACTTTTGTAAGGAAGTTGAATTTGCCATATTAGCCAATTCTATCTTGCACTTTGTTAGCTACTCCTCCATTATCTTCATCTCCTTAATTTTACTATTATACTTCTTCTTGTACTCTCCATTGAGATAATTGTCCTTCACAAACTCATTATTCTAGTCATTTAAGGTTTGGTCATTTTGATTTCAAGATCCATGCATTTCATTAAATAAAATAATAAGGAAATTTTTTATAAGGGACATATCCTTATAAGATCACAAAAAGAAAAGGCAAAAAAGAGACTAGAAGCTCACCAACGCCTTAGCCAATTGATGGACAACACATTGATGCTTCAGAATATCTTCTGAAATGTGTGACTTGGAAGGAGAGATATGTTGACTTTTACTAGAAATACTTAAAATCTCCTCAACTCTTTTCTTCTTGCATGCTTATAGATCACTCTCATTCTGTGATCAGTTAGGAGGAGTCTTTGAAGGTTGAATAACTGCCTCTGGAGCTGACTTCTTTAGTATATGAGCATATGATTTCCCTTCCTGAGTAGATAGCCCCACTTTGAACAAATATTCTTCATATACATATCTACTCAAATATCATACCTCATAGTAGAGGGTGTCGATATCAAGGAGATTAAGTATCATTAGTAAATCCTCTGATCCAATATATAAGGGAATGGGTAAATCTTTCAATTTTCTCCATTTTTTTCTTGAGATTCCAGTCATTCTACATAAAAATAAATAACTAACTAGCTCTTTGATGGGTCTCGAGTGTAAATATTAAACCACTTGAATCTAAAAGAGATATGACCATGTATATCACCAATAAGTCTACCCATTTGAAAAAGGCACTTTGGAGGCAACACTTCTCCACAATCTTTGAAAAACACAATCAATCCCATTATGATTGACATGGATCTATAGAAAAGCTGGAAAAACTCACTCCACATGTTGCTAAAATGTCGATCAAGTCCAAAGGAGGGGGAAATTATAGTCGCGCTCGCAAACTGAACTCATACACCATCAAAAATCCTAGGGGAGTGAACAAGTATGAGTGGATTTTTCAGGCACTTTCATCACAAGATCATTAAGGAAGTGAAATTTCTTCCTCAAAATAATCAAATAATTTCTAGTTATGATGGATATGACATCATTAGCTTTGACCACTTTCTGAGTTTTCTTCAGACCTTCAGATCGGATAGTAGGGCGATCTCCTTTGGCAGGGGAATTTTGGTGTAAGTTATATCACATATTTAAACTTCTTCACTAAAGAGTGGTATTGAATTTGAGTAGGGGATTCCACCAACCAAAACCAATAGAATGCCTCTCGAGTAAGATGAAAAATGGGGGAGAAAGAAAAGCAACAGCTGCAAAAATTTTAACTTCTACACAAGGAGAGGGGCATTGAATTTATCATGCGCCATAGAGGCACATCTAGAACGATAAGTTAGCACGGCGGTGGCTGTCGACTATTTTGGCCACAAAAATGAGTTCATACCCTTTTTTTGGCCCAAACTACCCAAATTGTATGTTATTAAGGTCTCTGGAACCATGTTTCAATGTTTTGGACTCAATTTTGGCACTTTCAAAGCTCAACAGAGCTTCTATGATCAAGTTTGAGCAAAATTAAATTTTTTGGAACAAATTTTTTTAACATTTTTATGATTCGTTCAGTATGAAATGTTAAGACAAGTATTTTTGGACTTCTGGAACATCGACATCTAAAAATAGGGGGCAATTGATATATCATAAAAAATTCTCTTAATCAAGTATGAATCTCAAGGAAAAAATCAAGTTGGAAACTTTAAAAATTAAATTGGAGACCATAAAAACTCAAATTTTAGAAAAGTTACTGTAGAGCTGAACGCCTCGTAAATATGAACCCAGCTACACCAAATTGAGTTCAATCTGAGCCCAAATGAGTCCAAATAAAATATCTAAAGCATATTTGGAAGGTTCAATACATAAATTGGATTACCAAATAGTTTCCAAATGTGACATGCTTATAGTCGAATTGAGCTGATCGATAAGACGAATCCAACAAACCCAAGATTTCCAAATTATAATATTATTAAGACATTTAAATGCCCAATAAATGGTCCATGATTAAGGGATTAAACATCAATCGTCCATTCAAACCACTCCTAATTTACCTCTGATTTTTCTCATATTTACTAGCCATGTCACTCTCAGAATACTATATATAAACCCATCATTTATCTTGAGAGGGGATCATAAGAAAGAAGTGAAGATAAGTAAGAAGAAAAGAAAAGGAAAAAGAGAATAGAAGAAAGTAAGAGAAGGAGGAGGCTCCTCCTCAACCATTGTTGAACTTTCACCCAGCAACCTACCAATGTCAGAATTGAGCAACGAAGTAAGAAGAGAAGGAAGAAATGAAAGAAAAGAAAGGTACACCATCTTGATCATCATCAGACTTCCACCCAACTGCCAACTGACATTGGAATTCTACCCGACTGTTGTCTAGCACCAGAGTTCTGCCTGAGCACCAATTGAAGCCGAATTTCTACCCGACCATCGACTTACGCCGTATTTCTGCCTAACACCCAAACGACATTGGATTTTCTATCTCCATTTATAATTGAATCTCAACCTGGCTAATTATTGTAATCTAATTGTCCTCAACTTAAGGGATGAGTCAGCCACTTATAATCTAAGCAAACACTAGTGGAATCCTTTCAACTGGGTGTGGCCCATGATTTTTCCCCTTTTTAGGGTTTTGACATAAAAATTTTGGTTTTCCTTTTTTATTTTGTTTCTATGTTGGATATACATACAAGTCTAAGACAAAAAAAATTTTAACTCTATCGTTGCGTATATTTTTGCCCGCAATAATGTGTGTGTGTGTGTGTGTGTGTTATTTCAACCCATTGAATTTCTTTATATTTATTCACCTAATGTATACATCTTTATCACAATCTCAAAATTACATAAAACTATAATTGGAATTAATTTATATAAAATGAAATACTCTTATTAAAATATTTTGATGTGTCTTGTATTCTTGAATAAGTAAATGGATAATCAAAACCTATATTGATTATAATAGAGATATATTACTAGTATTGTTGATTTTTGTTCAAATTATTTTGATTTCATACTCATATTTTTTGGAAACAATAGCTTCTCGTTCATATGTATTTGGAAAAATAATGTTACCTAAGAAAAATCTGTACATAGTTAATTATTATTTTTTAAAATATTATAGCATATAATGTTTTTGTTGTTTATTTTCATCTTAGGAAATTTGAGTACAAATAGAATTAAAGTTATAGGAATGTTTTACATACACCCCAACATGGTGGTACATACAACATATTGGGATAAGTATAGCCCATAAAAGAGCTCAACTAAGTGGAGCACTTGTCATAGACATACCTAACTCACAAAGGAACCACTTCAACAAGATTTAATATAGGTAGGCACTAGCCTTGGCGAAGCTCACCTTAAAGAAGCTCGACTAAAGAATCTCACTCCTCAAATAGGTTTTATCAAGGAACTCACTTTAGTAGGCATTAACCTAACAAACTAATCACCTCATGAGATCATATTTTAAAGAAAGACTGGAATTAGACAATGTGACTTTCCTCTCTCAAAGGGCCCCTCATCTAAACTAGTAGAGAAGTGCACCTACCAACTTGTAGAAATAGCCTTGTCACTTATGCTATTCCCCATCTCAAAGAAAGTCACCAAAGCACCCACCTAAGGTATTCATCTGAGAGAACTTGCTCATGAGATTCAAGGCACTTTCTTGAGAATTATTCACCAAGAACACTCACCTTAAGTGCTCATTGAAGGTAGCAGAAGCTACATTAAATATGGGTGTCCACATATATATGGCATGGAGTAGCCCAAGTGTTTGTAACAGTATGAAACTATCTAGGCATATATTATCAATTATTTATTTTGGTGTATACTCTTCTATAGTCCTTTCAACTCTCTAAATAATATTTCAAAGATTTTTTTTGTACATTATGACACATTATGCCATTTTTATTATTGATAGAATTATGGATTTTAAAGCTATTTTTCTACTGGAAGATTCCACACTCAAACATCTGAGGAGGGAGCTGCCATTGACCAAGAAATTCACATGGGAGATTTAAGATTCCCCACTCGAAGCCATATCAGAGAAGATTGAATCTCATCGATCATGTCATATAATTTGAGTTGGCAATCTCCTTAATGGAGTTCAATGAAGCATTGAAGTGTTAGTTATTCTTCACAACCTTCAAAGAGTGATGCCTAGTGGTTATCACACCTAACACTAGGTGTCATTATGTTTTCTACTCAGTTCAAGAGGATGTTTATTGTTCACTTTAAAGTGCCTAATGGTCTATCAAGAAATTTCAAGCTCTCTTAAATATGAGGCTTGATTTGAGAGACGCTAAGAAACTTTTTTTTTGTGGTACTAGAGGGAGATAGTAGAGGTCAAGGACCTAGAATTAAGAGTTGTCCAAGGGCCACGAACCAAAGGTTTAAGAGTACGGATATTTAGTTATGCATAGTTTGCAATAACTATGGATGTTAGAAACTACTAGAACATGCCAACATCTACATCCATATTCAGAACTACGACAATATGGCTGAGTCTTCTTCCATTACTTGCCCAAAGAATTTATCGTGGCATAATTATTCTTTACCCCTGAGTCTTATAAAATTTCCCAAGAGTATATTCTTGATATTAAAATATATCAACATTATTCTTACCCATTGATTAATAAATCTACATATAAGGGTGAGTTTTCTTAGCATTGATTTTTCAATGACCAACAAAACCAAAAAAAAAAAAATTGCACTTTGAATTATTTTAAATATTTTAAATTAGGACCTGAGTTTAAACACTCGTAATCTATTTTAGGATTGTTTTCACCCAAGATTGACCCATGGTCAACCTCCCTTGACCATGGCCAACCTCCCTTGACCATGGCCAACCTAGGTTTGATCAAAACCCTAAAAGAAACCTAATAACCCAAAGGCACAAATTCAATAAGGAAGCCTTAATTTTAACATTGATTTTTCTAAGCCCTTTCATGGAGTATTTTAATTCAATGTTGATCCTTAATCAATTTCTTTTACTAAAGTTAGCCATTGGCTGATCAAAGCACCACTAATATTTACCCAAGGTTTATCCTAGGTCCAACTTAGTCCATTAACCTTGGACATGAGTCAAATTGACCCAATAACCATTAATGGTCAACTTCACAAACCCCAAACCCATTGTTAACCTTTGTTGACCATAGTTTGACCTAAAAACTTAAGAATATAAAAAATACCTCTAATACTCCTATTCTATGTCTCTTCGCCTAAATAGATTAATTGGTCAAATCCTTATAAGGATATCAGGAAGAAAATTTTACTTGAATAGTAAAATTTGTCAACTTTAAGGATGAAAATTTATAGAAATATATTATCATATCTCTTTTGAATCTAAAGAGGGACATATACTTTTTAAAAGTAGAGTAGTCTAATTAATAAATCAAATCAAATCAAACTCTTTAGAGTGATTTTGGCCAAGTATGTTATAAATATATTTTTCATTTAGCCTGGCCTCATTTGTCCTTGCTAGCTAAGTCAGTTAGAATAAAAAAAAAATATTTAAAATATCAAAAATACCCCTAAGGCTCATATCCTAGGTCTCTTTGCCTAAACAATTCAATTGGTCAAATCATTATGAGTGATTCTTTATGAGGATATTAAAAAACAATTTAGTGAAACTCAATTAAACTTTAATGCTTTAAGGAGGACAATTCATTGAAATAGATTAGCATATCTCTTTATAAGCCAAGTAGGGACTTACATATCTTAAATTAGAGTAGCCTATAAATTAATCAAGTCAAGTTACTCTTGAGAAAAAAATTGTTCAAGAATGTTATGAATATATTTTTGATTTAACCTGACATCTTTTATCCCCCACAAGTAATTAAGCTAAGCCAACAAACTAGCATATACTACTTGAGCTAATTCTAGTTGGAATGGGTCAAACCCCATCAAATGATAAGATCATTTATTAAAACCAACTTTATAAGATATATTACCCATATTAAACCAAATCTTAAAGTAATTTTTTTAAACATTAAGTCACCATTTTAACCAAGGATAAAAAATGAATAAAAGGATAAGCATTAACATTTTTAACCAATCAATTTTCTATAAATAATATTTAAATCATGATGAAAGTGCATTGAAAACTAACCTATATATACCCTAGCATGCAAGGTGTTAACTAGGAGCATTAAATTTGAGAAGATTTAAGCTAACCATGGTTTATTCATGTTTTTTTTTTCTTACAAAATAAACTATAGATAAAGGAATAGGAAAAGAATAACCACTAAAATTTTAAATTCACTTTAGTATTCCTTTTCTCTTTAGACTATTTTGGTAATTGTCAGCATTATTTGGCTGCAAAAATTGGGTTGAAACATCCATTATCATTGCTCAAAGTTGAGACCTGATTAACCAAGGTTTTTCCAACAAATCTAATAGAGGTTTTACATGTATTTCTAACAAAAGGAATTCTTGTTTTCAATTCCACATATCATTACAAGCATGTTTGAATATAATGTAAATATATGATTGTTTTCAATTTATTTAATAATTTTTCCATACATTATAATATTTAAAATAATAACATATATAAATATATGATTTTAAAAATATAAAATTATTTTAAAATGTTCATTTGATCAGTATAATCATATGGCCCAAATTTCATAATTATTGAATATGCACATGACATTATATGCATTTTTTATTATTAGAAAAGCTATTTCTAAATAACGAAAATATTATATTAAATCAATTGCAATCTTTCAGGACTTAGGCTTCATTTAGGATGGTTTTCTTATTTGTTCTTAAAGTAGCTTTCAAGTATAAAAATTTTAATTTTAAAACTAGAAAGCTATTTTAACAAGTAATAAAAAATTCGTCCCAAACGAAGTCTTAATATTAAGTTCATCAAAATCCAATGGCAATTACTTTGCATATCCAAATAGAATATAAAAATTCTGAACATATTGATATTTTTCACTAATTAAGTAATAATTATAAAAAATAAGGAATAAATTTTCAAAGTACCTCAAATATTTAAAATAAAATTTAACTTGATTTGGTACTATTGAGAAGCTTGACATCTTAATTTGACCATAATTGGACTAAATTCTTTGTATGCAAAGTTTTATAAACAACAATTTTTGACTTGACACTATGATATATCCTTTGAAAATGATATTTGATAATCATCTTTGGTTATTTTTAAAGGTTTCAACCTTAAATTAAGTGAATATTTCATTTGATTTGTTCTATATTTATTTCTAACAAAAAATTTATTAGAACACTAGACAAACACTTATATAAGTTATTATCTTGTTTATATACAAACAGTAGGTATATTAGACATGATAAGATCATGCTATCAATATAGCTTCATTATAGTTATCATCTATAATTTATTTATTTGAATTCAACATAAAATCTCTAACTTGACTTTAATCGATATGGTTAAATTCTATATATGATATCTAAGCACATTGATTGGTTCACCATTATTGGAAAGTTGATCAAAAGGAAATTATACCTTTTAAGATAACACATACACTAATTTAAGTTTGTCAACCTTATCTCCATCTATGTCACATTGGTATTGATGCTATAATACATATATTGAACAACTTTTAGAGATTACTTTGGTACACTATCTTTTGCATTACTAGTATACATGCATCAATTTGATTAACATTGAATATTAACTTAATTCGCTAGTTTAGTTATATATTTAACTAAATTTTATGGGAATATAGTTATGCCATCTTGGTTAAGTATTTTTCAGTATAATCTTACAAGTTTTATTGTGATTTCTACTCCCCTCTAGCATATCTCATTGGTTAAGAATCTCCTTAAACTTACCATCGCATCTTTATTGAAGTCCAATTTTAATATAGTCATGCTTTTATGGCTGCACTACTTACCCTCCTAGCCATATTCCCTTGGCTAGAAAATATTTAAAATGAGCTATGTTCTTTTGCTAAATTGATCTTGTATTATTTCCATTCTCTTTTAACTATCCTCTTCTAATTTGATTAAGATCTTTCAATCAAATTTATGTTATTCTAGTTATGATCTTTTAACAAGAATATCTTTAGTTTAGCCATAAACTTTTTGCTAAATTATTCTAGACTCAACCCTATTATATTTGGTTGAGTTAGTCTTAGTAGTCATGTTTTCTAGGTTTTATAACACCATTAATAACCTTTGTATAGATTTCTTTTAGTCATATCCATTTCGATCTTGAATCAGACATGCTTTTTTTATTGGGTCATTCTATTTTTTAATTATCTCATATAATCAAATATTATCATATTCTGGTTATACACCTATAACCATACCTTATTTTTTCCTTTGAATATATTGTCTATGTTTGGACTAGTCCCACTCATAGAATGTTAGGAACCTCTTTGAAATAATTGAAATCCTTCTACCTTTCAAATATTTGATGCATTTTTAAACATTTAATTTATGAGCTTGTTAGTTTTTAATTTCACTTTCTCTCCTCATATTAATTATATTTACATTTGCATAAAAAGAGTTAGCATTTGACCACAAAAAAGGCAAACCCTATTAGCTCTTAACTCTAGTTCATAAACATGAAAGCATTAATATAAT
>NW_021320031.1:3173-5949 GCF_001605985.2 Dendrobium catenatum | reverse complement strand
CAAGCCCTCCTATAGACCCGCGCTTGCGTTCAAACTCTGCCCTCTATATCGCAACACTAGCAAGCTCTCTCACGGACCCGTGCTCGCATCCAAACTCTACTGGTTGTATTTCGAGGTCGAGGGTTGAGTCAGGACAACCTGGTAACCCAGCAGGTTGGTTCCGAATCTGAATTCCCTATGTGTTTACAAAATAGGTTTGACTCAAGTCAACCTGTTTGGACCCGGGTCAATTCTTGAATCGAGCCGAACTCGACTCATAAATCCATTTTGACACCCCTAGTCTCTCCCTCCACTAAGGGCTAACATAAGTAGTTACCAAGCACTCAACTCATGTGTAAACAAAAGATTAAATAACACTTGAAAACTAAAGAAATGTAAATATTCAATGGATTGATGGATGCAAGAAAGAATAAAAATCATGAAAATAAGCTGCAAGGAAAGACAATCCCATTAACAAAATCCAACAAACAAAGAAAGAATCATCAAAGTCATCTCAGAATCAACAATGCCTTCGGTATCATTTGCTATAATGCCAAACTAATGGGCCATATAAGAAGAATGTTTTATTAACTATACATTAGTGTGTTCAAGTATAGACCTATTTAAGAAAACTGATACCCCCATAAAAATGAGCCAAATTTGAGTTAGCTCAAATAGGCAATGTTTTAAAATCAAATCGAATATTAATTGGATAAGAAAAAAGTCTCCATATATGATATGCTTATTATCAAACGAGTGACTTGGCAAGACGAATCCAATGACCTATGAACACTTAATTCTAACATCTTTAAATCATTTAAATGCTAAACAAACGCTCATCTTTAAGGGAATCAATATGGGTTGTCTGATGGAGCACTCCAAAATTGTTCAAGATCTTCTCAATATTTATATAGCATGCTACTCTCAAAATTTTATAAATAGGCCCCCAATATTGCATGAAGTAGGACCTAAGGATAGAGATTCAAAAAAGATATGAGTCTTGAAAAATTCCAGAACTCCACCTAAGCACCATCGTCGGCAAACCATTGCCGCCTGACCGACATCGTCGAACTTTCACTAGCTGACGATCATCAGATGTCCACCAAGTAGCTACTGTTGGCAAACCTTAACCCAATCGCCATCGCTAGACTTCCGCCCGACCAACACCATCAGGTCTTCGTATGGCCGCCATAGTCGGGTCTCCACCTGACCTTTGTCGACAACCAACTACAATATGTCGAACCTCTGTCGCCCACCAACTACAGTCCCTCTAACCACCATTGCCCAACTATGATCCTTCTAACCATAATTTTTCGTCGACTAAGGTCCTTACCACCATCACCAAATTATGGTCTATCCGACCTCTATTACCCGTTGACAACGATCCTCATATTACCATTGCCCAATTACGGTCTGTTTGAACTCATCTATCCACCGACAATTATATTAAGACCAGCACTGCCCAACCACGATCTTTTCGACCATAGTTGGCGGTAACTAAGTTCCTTATACTGCCACCGAAAACTATGATCTATCAGACCACCATCGCCACACAACTATCCTCAAACCACTTGTAATAGCCCAAACTCTTAATAATTAAGATATAGTCCACTTTAGCCTAAGGGCCTCACAATTTTGTCATATTGGCGTAACTTCTCAAGAGGTCACACATCTTACGATTTATCTAGGATGAGCATGCTTAACTACAGAGTTTATGAAATTCCAACCATTACACCAAAAAAAAAATCTCAATATTTAAGAGTTCAACTTATTTTACTTAAAAAATTTTACAATCACGTCCACTTAAATAATAGATATCCTTGTTAGTATCCTTATCCAAGAATCATATATTGGGCATATATGATTATAGAGCTGGTCTCTATAAGTTCAAGTGGTGACTCTTCAAATATAGCACTCTGTCCCATATAGGATTCAAGAGGTGGCTACCATGATGTAGAACTTTGTCTTGTATGGTACTTAGTACTCATCTTCTAGCTAATGTATTGATATGATATCATTTATAATAGTTTAAACTCTTAACAATAAAGATATTGTCTGCTTTGGACTAAGGGCCTCATAGTTTTATCTTGTTAACTTCTCATAGGATTTCTCTGAGATTAGCATGATTAACTACAAAGTTTCTTAAATGCTATTTTTTGCATCTTGGAATATTTGCGGCAATAGAGAAATATAAATTTAACGTCTTAACTTTGTACGAAGATCCATCACGCAATCAGATAAGAGAGAGGGTTGTAGCATTTATGAGAGACCAATATTTTTACATGAAAAAACCCTGAAAAGGGGGAAAACCATAGGGCCTAGCCCAGTTTAAATGAATCCACTATTATTTGCAATCAATTACAAATGAGGCCCTTCCTTAGGGGGAAGGCCTTGGATTGATGTAAATTATATGAAGTACATTACACTATGGTAATACAAAAAGTCACGGTTGACATGTTCATTAATTTGATCGGAAGGACCATAGTTGAGGGGCGACGTAAGTCGGGAGGATCATAGTCGGCGGGCAACGGAGGTCAGAAGGACCATACTCGACTGGTAAATAAGGTCGGAAGGACTGTTGTCTGGCGACGTAAGTCAAAAAAATGGTTTCATGTGGAAATCTAGCAATGGATAGAAATCCAGCATCAGATAGATGTCCGGTGAAAGTCTGATAACAGGCAGAAGTCCGGCGTTGGGTAGAAATCCAGTAATTGACAAAAATCTAGCATCGGATAGATATCCGACGAAAGTCTGACAACAGGCAGAAGTTCAGCATCAGTTAGAAAGTTGGTGATGG
>NW_021320031.1:0-3073 GCF_001605985.2 Dendrobium catenatum | reverse complement strand
GTTTGCAAAATTAGGTCGGGTTAGGGCCAACCTGTTTAGACCTGGGTCAATTTGACTTGGACCCGAACTCAACCTGTTGACCCATTTTGAGGCCCCTACTCCCTAAACCCATTTTAGCTAATAGAGAGCACGTAAGGGAAAAACAAGAAAAAAATCAGAGGAGAGAGAAAGGAAAAGAAATCATATTTTGGAGGTCTTAGAGCCATTTTTGTCGATAGCCATAGTTCAAAATTTTGTTCATCTCGAGGTAGGTTATAGTATACCTATCTCAAATTTTAAAAATATGAAATTTTTATTAATTTTTTATTAAAATTTTATTTATGTTACGAAAAAATGGGGATAACTTTGCACTAGTAAAACTTTTATCTCGTAATTTTTTATATTTTATGGAGCATAAGATTATAAATATTTCGAATGTTTTTTTTTTTTAATTTTACAACAAGAGTTTAGAATTTGAGGGATTTTTATTGAAAAAAAAAATTATCTTGATGATAAAAAATAATGTTGCAGTGCATTTGAAGTCTTAAAATAGTGTTCTGCACAATCTCTGATAATTTGGTTCTTTATAAATATTTATTTTTGCTTAGTATCATTTTTTGCTATCTACTGTTATAAAAAATAATGCAATTATGAAATATGTTCAATTATGTTTTAATTGTTGCAATATGATGAAATATACATTTATATGATTAAATCATATAATATTGAATAGCTGTGTGTATTGGGAGATATAAGTGGTCATAATCCTTTGAGATTTTGACTTTGATCGAGAATATAAATCTAAAAAACTCTAAAAAAAGATGTATGTTGGGATTTATAATGAGCCACAATCTTTTAAGATTTTTTCTGAAATTGGACAAAATTCTATTGGTAGCCATAAGGGTCTAAAATCTTTTAAGAATCTATTTAAGACTAGGGAAATCTGATAAGAACCATTCTATTATATGAATTTTAATTTTAATTATCTATTTAGTATTATTATCTTAATATGAATAACTTGTATATTTTTTATTATTCTGCTTAGTTCAGTGATTTATTATACTTCTTTCAACTGAATTTAAATATTTTGAAAATATTTAATAAAAGAAATATTTAAAAATTTAAATCGATGTTTGTCGCCTACTAAGCTATTGTAGCTTAGTATGATTTTATTTCTTATTTTTAGGATCTGAGGAAGGCATAGAGATAATTGATTAGCAGTTCAGGATCTGATTAGAATTGATAGGTATTTATTTTGGCTAGTTTATCATTCAGTTATATAGCTTCTATTTGTATCCATATGTTTTAGTGTATATATATTTTAATAAAATGTAATAAATGTAATGGATAAGTTTATTTTTAGTATCTGAATGTTTTATTAGTTTTATAGCTTATTATTTAAAGTTTAAATTGCAAGAATAATTCTAAAACATTTTCAAAATTAGATATTTGGATTAGCCTGTCACAGCTTAACATGATAGGACTTATCCCATCAGTGGATCTTATCAAGTTGAATTGTAATAAGCTTTTGTAATATAAAAAATAAAGCTATAAAAAATTGATATATAAGTCAAGTGGATAGTTTCAAGTATGTATGAGTGTTCATCCTTGTTTATTTTCATATGCATATGTATCTAATTATATCTTATGTGTGATATAGATCCGCTTGATCCAGATATGACAGATGGATAGAGAGATAATCAGGTAGCAATTGTATACAGTATGGTCTGACATAGTTTCACAGTTTCTAGTTTGGTAACCAAGATGATGGGTGAGGCATAAAGTCGAGTTCATGATGTTAGATCAGATGATATAGACAGACATCTATAGATATTTTTAAAGTTAAAGCCTTTAAGATTTGATGGCACTATTGAGCCTAGAGCAGCAGAGCACTTGTTGTTGAGGCTGAAGAAGATATTTGACGATATGCAATGTCTTCATGAGAGGAAAGAGAATTGGTGGATGAGCCAGTAAGAGTAGAAATTTTAAGGGAGATTGAATTTTTTTAATTAGTTAGGAGAGTTCTCAAATATTTTTTTGAGCATGATTTGTACCACCTTCTACATGATAAAAGATGAAAGAGACTTTTCTAAGATTATTTTAGGGGAGCATGACAGTTATATAATATGAGTTACATTTCAGTACTTTGGCTAGAGAAGCTTTGCATCTAATTAGAACTCTCATGAAGAAGTACTATAAATATTTGAGGGGATTTTGAGATAATATGAGACGACTATTAATACCATTTCATATTTCTAATTTCTTTAAGCTTATAGAGAGATCTAGATTGATAGAGAATGATTTGATGGCTACTCATCAACAGTGGATTGGTAGTAGGAAGATGTTTAGTGACAAGACATCCAATAGTGGGCTTTCTAAGAAAAGAGCAGATTTACACTCGGAGATTCTAGGGGAGGTGGACAATAAATATCTGCAACAGTCTCTGATAGTGACAATGTAGCCAATTCTGGTTCTGCTAGTAGGGCACATGTTTGCCAAAGTTATGAAATATGTCATTCTATTTAGTGCTATAAAATGATTGGATAGTGTTCCAGATGCAGTTAGATAGGTTATCGGGTAGTAGAGTGTCCACTAGGATTTGACTGACATCTTGAGGCCATGTCTAAGAGCTTTGTCAGACCGGTAGGAAGACTGAGGTCAGTTTCTCTCCGAACATATTTTGAGGAACCATTTAATAGAGTAGGTAGTTTTACTTCTGTGGCAAGGAGGCCATCTGGAAATAGTCAGAGAGAGCCTAGTAGTTATATTGCTCTAGCTTTAGTTCAATCGCGTGTTTATAGTTTGACTTATTAGGAGGCTCGATATGTCGACCTAGATGTTGTGATAGGCACAACTTATATTTTTGATTAGCTATGACATATTTAATTTAATTTTGGAGTTATTCATTTATTTATTTTGAGTATTTCTTAGATTTATTGTACTTATCTTTAGTTTTATTGCCTATTTCTTTATATATTAATTTATCGACTAAAAATAGTATGATAGCCAACAAAGTATATTTTTATGATATTGAGACTTATGGTAAAAAGTGGAATACCAATTTGATTTTATAATTCATTTATATGTTTGATGT
>NW_021320030.1:106228-138754 GCF_001605985.2 Dendrobium catenatum | reverse complement strand
TGGATAGCAAGCGATTCCTTATTTTCTATGATTGCCTTATGTGCTAACATTTCAGGTCCACACGATCAGACTGCAATCTGAAACCAGCTCAAGATTGGGTAGACTAGGTCTGTGTCAGTTTGTAATCTTTTTCCTTTCTTGAGTTTGTTGTATTTGGTGTGGCTATAACTTTTGGAGAAATTCTCTTGCTCCTATATGATTTCTGTTTGGTTGGTAACATCGGCCAGGACGATCGTAAATCGGCTTGGACGATCTGTCCAAAATCAGAAACCCTAGTTAGGGCATCCTCATTAAGGTAGCCGTCAACAGATCGGCCTGGATGATACTTACTATCGGCCAGAGAGTAATCTCAATTCAGAAAGAATCAACCGCCATAATCAGTTTAGGAAGTCTTTGTTTTTAGGAAATCGGCCCGGACGATATTATTATCGTACAGGACGATCTAACTCAATCATGCCTAAATTGATCTGGTATCTTTTGGAAAGCATTAATGGTTGATTGATACGATCACATCATCCGGGACGATCGCATGATCCGCCAGGATGATGTCTGGACGATCTATATCGGCCAGCTCAAAACAGGGCGATGATCAGGACGATTGAAATCGGTTTTTTAAAACTCATCGGCCAGGACGATCGTCAAGATCGGCCAAGGACAATGTAAACCAATTTCTTCTAATCGTCCCATATTCGTCCCGGGCTAATGAGCTTAATTTGTACTGATCGGCCAGGACGATATACCTATCGTCCTGAACGATAATGGCGGCAACTTGGCATTAATGAGCTTCATTTTGGGAGCCTCTATTTAAGCTATGGCAAGCGCAACATTTGTAAGTGTCTTTGGCAGCCATTGTAGCTTCGTTCTTGTGGGGGGAACTAGAAGAGAGAGCTTGAAAGGGAGAGAGGGAAATGGGTGAGTTTGAGAAGAGGGAGAAGATCCTGTGAGGGGGGACTCAAGGGAGTGTGGAGGAGTTCCACACAGTTTCTCCGTACGAACTCGCGCCTTAGTACCATCGGGATTCAAGACTTGTCTCGAGGTAAGTTCACCAAAGAAGAGAATATCCTTGGTGTCAAAGGACCCGGCGATCCCGCCGCACCGGGGAAGGTGGAAGTGATTTTGTAAGGGCTTTCTCCGCCTAGCCGTGGGGGCTAAAGGGAGGACACTAGTTTAGTTCAATACTTGGGGGGTGCGCTCCAAGGAGTGGTCGGGACGTAGGTCAAGGTTTGACCGACACCACTATAAATCCGGTGTGTCTTTTCTTTTTACTATTTTTCGCGTTTTAATTTCCGCACTTTGATTGTGGTGATTTGATGTATGTGTTGGTTTTAAAGTTTCCAATTCACCTCTCTCTTTAATTAGCTTGTGGATATATAGTTCAAGAGGGCCGTAACTCCCTACGAACTTTCAAGTGTGGTTATCTAGAGCATGTCAAAAATAAAGTTTTATATAAGCTTTTGAATTTCGATCCATGGCTAATTTTTCCACATTACTCGCTAAAAAATCGTTGCGGAGGATATTCAATCACCAGACCACACCTATATATTCGACCAACATAGAATATTACATTTGATTTTGGAAACAATCGCATGTCTACTTTTTTGCAAATCGAAGATTTTCGGATGTGGCATATGATTTTAACTGGTTATTCATCATCCATCACGTATTGTTAATGGAATTAAAACTGATATTCCTTTTAATAATGGAATAGGGATGAACGAATGGGATGCCCTCCAATTAAATGCAAAGTCTTTTTAATTGTTTTTTTTGTGCTTTAATTCTGATGATTTTATGTTAGTAACAGCATGCACTACTACCGGTAAGGAAGTTTTGGGATAAAATGCACACCATATATGAAGGCACAAGTGAAATCAAGCAATCAAAGATGAATTTCTTAATGCATGATTTTTGATTATTTCCATGAAATCTTTTGAAACGATTTTAGAACATGTATACAAGTTTATTCAATTAACTATACATTGCATGCCTTAGGAAAAGACTTTCACTTTTGAAAAAGTTAACAAAATTCTTCGTTGTTACTTGAAAAAATTCGATGCAAAAAGTAGTTGCTATTTGTGAAACAACAAATTTGAATGATAATTCTATTGATAATTTGATTGGCTCAATCATTGCCTACGAGCAAGGGTTTGGTCAAAGACTTTTGGATGCAGGTGAAACATCGTTCTAAAAGCTGAAGATATGGAAAAAGGAAGCTTAGTTTTGTGAAGATAGCAATGAATTGTCAAGCAATATCACAAGCTCAAACCAATGCATATAAGCCAAAAGTGGAAGAAAGGTAAAATGGTAAGGATTGTCATATCTCCAACTGATACTTACTTTGCTTTCGAGTGTATAGCGAAACCTCGGACACTATGAAAGTACATCACCACATGAGCCTATATAAGATCATCCCACAAAAGTAAAAATAGGCAAGGCAAAAACTAAAGTATTAAGGATGAGAAAAAATAATTGAAAAACTAATAAAATCTCATGTTGGCATGACATGGTGTTTGAAAAATCAGACCAGGAAAGCCCAGATAATGGTTAGAAAATGACTATTTTTTTCTCTCTTTGTTTGGTTTTTGTTTTTCTTTGTTTTCTTTTTCTCTTTTATTGTTTCTTTAATTCATATTTTTTTCAACCCTCACCACTCACCTTTATCTAGAAAATGAAATAAATCTACTTCCTATGTTTTTTGAAATCTTGGTAATGTGTATTTACTTCTCTAAACAACGACAAATGGCAAGGAAAATCATGTGATTTGGACTCTCCAATTCCTGTTTCCTGAACAAAGGTTATTCTACTTTTTGATTTAAAATTTTTTCATCCTCTAAAATTGGTTTTTGAAACATTTTTTTTGTTCCTCCCTACTTATTTGTCTTTATCGCATAGGAATCTTTTGCAAGTGCTAAATCTTACATCATAATTTTTCTTATCGAGAATTTCATTTTGTCATATAAATATGGGTTTACTTTTTTCCAAATTATTCAGCAAGTAGCATTATTCAAAAAATTGGCCAATGTGACCAACAAATAAATAAGATGCGCCAAGCCCAAATTACGAAAAAATACATTTAGAACTACTACTAAAGTGTTATCAAAAGATGCAGCAGTGCAGCCCAACCAATTGTCAAGAGGCCATTAATAATGAGCCACAAAATTCAAATGACTTATCAGTTGTCACTTTCTTAAAACTATAGAAAAACCTCTATTCTTTATACGATACTTGAGTTTGAAAAATCTTGATTCTTGATTCAACAACTTCTTGCATTGCATTCTCTCAAGGTATGAAGAATTATATTGATGCGAAGGAGTTTTTGAAAAAACTGAAATTATATTACTTTACTCTCATTTATGTTTTATGATTTAAGATTATTAAATAAAAAGTTTTTAAGCCTTTTTCCTAACAAGAAAATATAGAGTTGGATTATCGAATCTTGAGTGTTCTAATCTTTACTGTGGATATTATGCGTCGTTGTTCAATCCCAATTCGGTACTAAGATTTGATTAAACCACTTAAGGTAACTTCTCATTTTAAAAATTTTTTCTAGATATTGAATGTTTCTTTTTGTTTTTTGCCTTCCATCTCTTTTTGATATGGGTCAAAGGCGAAATGAACGTAACTTGGTACCCCGTTAATTTTCCCTTTCCCAAATCAATTTAAAACCTTACCTCAGAACAATAATTTTTATCTCTTCCTATTTTTAAAAGGAATTATTCTAGTGAGGGGAGTTTAGGAGAAATTGCCTTTTTTGAAAATTCAAAATTGACAATGCCTTTTACCATCATCAAAAAGGGGGAGATTAAATAGTTTAAGAAGATTTCTAGGTTTAGTATGATGGTTTGAGTGGATAGGCCAACACGATTGGCCTGTGATTGCTCTATGATTGCCTTATAGTGCTACACGTTTCAGAGTCCACACGAATCAGACTGCATCTTCTGGAACCAGCTCAAACATTGGGTAGCTAGGCATCTGTGTCAGTTTGTTAATTTTTTCCTCTTCTTGAGTTTGTTGTATTTGTGTGGGCTATATTGGTAGAAATTCTCTTTGCTCCCTATATGATTTCTGTTTTTGGTTAACATTCGGCCAGGAACAATCTTAAGATTCGGCCTGGACGATCTGTCCAAAATTTAGAACCCTATTAGGGCATCCTCATTAAGGCAGCGTACAGATCGGCCTGGACGATACTTGTATCCTAGCAGAAGGACGATATCTCCAATTCCGAGAAAGAAATTCACGCATAATTCAGTTAGGATAGTCTTTGTTTTAGGAATCAGCCCGGACGACTATTATTAAATCGTCCAGGAAGGATCTAACTCAATCAGCCTACATGAATCTGGTATCTTTTGAGGGCTAATTAAATGTTAGATTGGATCATGTATCACATCGTCCCGGGACGATTGCGATGATTCGGACCAGAACGAGTGTCCTGGACGATCATATATTCGGCCGACTATGCCACTCAAAAACAGGGCGATGATCAGGATGAATTGAAATCGGTTAAATACTAAATCAGCCAGCCGACTATGACTCGATATAGAACGGCCAAGAACGATGTAAAACAATTTCTTCTGATCGTCCACATATCATCCCGGTAGCCTAATGAGCTTAAATTTGTACTGAATCGGCCAGGGAGCGGCACTACATATAACCTATCTTGTCCTGGTAGCGGATAATGGCGGGCAACTTGCATTAACTGAGCTCGTTTTAGAGAGCCATCTATGATTAAGCTAATGGCGAAGGTTGGCGACATTTGTAAAGTGTCTTTAGAGCAACGCTCACTCTGTAGCTTCGTTCTTGTGGGGGCGAAACTAGAAGAGGAGCAGCTTTGGAACAGGGAAGAGGAAGGAACGGGGTGGAGTTTAAGAGTCAGTGCAGAGAAGATTCTCCTCGTGATGGCGGTGTGACGGATCAAGGGTATGTGTGGAGGGTGTGGTTCACACGGTTTCTCCGTGCACGAGAAAATACTCGGGCCTACTACTTTAAGTGTAAGACCAATCGGAGTTCAAGCGCTTGTCTCGAAGGGTAAGTTCAGCAAAGAGAAACGAACAGATCTCTCCTTGGTCAAAGACCCTCGGCGACTCCGCCGCACCGGGGAGGTGGAAGTGATTTTATAAGGGCTTTCTCCGCCTAGCCGTGGGAGCTAAAGTGTAGAGACAGCTAGTTTAGTTGCCAATACTTGGGGGGTGCCTTCAAGGAGTGGACTAGGGTCAAGACTATTGGAAACCGAACCACTATAAATCCGGTGTGTTCTCTGGTATTTACTATTTTCTGCGTTGTAATATTCCGCACTTTTGATTGTTGGTTGATTTGGATTGTGTTTTGGTTTTAAAGTTTTCCAATTCACCTCTCTTCTTATAAATAGCTTGGATTTAAGTTCAATGTTAGGGATGTACCTCTAACCCATCCCTAATAGAACTTTACGATGATGCCTTGAAGATTAATGACTATTATGTATCTGTACAAATTAGTCGTACCTATATATACAGAGACGAGTGTAGTACTGCGATCATCCCGGGCTATAAATAATCTGTACGAAGAAGCAGACTACTCGCTCCCAGTACATCGTTAACTATTGTGGAATCGCTCCGTATGAACTATATATTTGAGAGCTTTTTTTTGAACTGTATATCGTAAAAACTTTCGTAACCAGGATGAGCCTGTTATTAATAAAATCTACTGTACAGATGTCAAAATCATTACTGTACTAGATCAGGTAACGTTTACTTCAAAAAAATTTAGTGTAGATTTTGGATGGCCTCGTTCTTAAGGAGGGAAACATGATTATGAATGAGAGAATCTTTTGCTGGGAGAGAAGTTCTGCAGAGTGGGTGATATTTTCGGTGGTTTTGTAGAGCAGGAGCTAAGGCAGGGTTGTGAAGACTTGTGTGAAGTCGATGAATTAGTGATGTGAGGTAAGATCCAGCATCAGTTTGCCCTCTTGTATTTCTTGCTGTAATCTTACCCTCCTATGGCCCGAGAAGACTTGTGGAGGCTTTCTGAGGGGGAGACTCATTCTAACTATCCGTACCTCGAAGGTACTCTGCCTTATCAGGAGGGAGAAAAAATGAGGATAGGTATGCTACCGTTGTCAGGAGGGATGAGAAATGTGGCACTCTCCACAGACCCATTGGAGGAATATGTGAACAGTAGTATGGATCTATGTTGACGCGGCTTCTCCTCTTTTACCAGGAGCAAAAGAGAGAACCTATTTGAGTGATAGATGAAAATTTTTAGAGTTGGAGGTATCTCTTGGGGAAGTGGACGTTAGGCTAATGGTTGACCGAAACCACATATTGCACTTAAATCATAATAAACTAGGTTAGAATGCCATATTCTTTCTTAATCGCCTCTTTATTTTCTTCGCATATCGATTATAAATTTTCATTACTATATTATACTTATACCATTGTGTGCGAGTAAAAGTATAATAAGTGAGTCTAAAATAATTTCATCTATCTGTCTCACAATCTTCTAGATTATACAATTAATTGCTTTCGCATTAGTTAAATAGCTTGCTATCATCAAAATCATAAACCATAGATCCTTAACATCATCTAGGATGAAGTCCATGAATATTAAAACTCAGCTCCGTACATCATATGGTACGATATACATCGTACAGTACGATTATGAAAAAATAAGAGATCGTATAGGACAAAGTTTGGGACGATTAAAACTCATCTCTGTTCATCATATAGTACGAACATATTCATACAGTACAAGTAATCAGTGATTAAACCTTGATTTACTCTGCTAATCATGGGTTAATTTAAGTATTCAAAATAAATCATACATTATGAATTACTTCATACAATACGAACGACTAATAGAACTTAAACTAATCTGGCAACTAGTGTTTTGGTTTTGTTACACATTGTACTGTACAATATGGTTCTTACATTACGATTTGTTCATAAAAAATTATTTACAATATTAGATTGTACAGTACGATATAAAGTCGCACAGTATAATCAATAGAGAAAAATCTTCATCATTTTTTTTTCTTTTAAAAACCCTCTCCCCCTGTGTGTGTGCATGATTGCTCAGACTTACATACAGTTTGTGGCCAGACTCAAGAAAAGAGAAAATAAAGATAAATAGAAAATTATATTATTTTAGACTCACACTCTTACTCTACCCAGTCTTGAGTCTTCATGTTGTCCTGAGTAACTTGTGATCTTCCTGAAATGTTAGTACTCACAGACAATAGTAGAAATCAAATGATATTCAATGAATAGAAGTTAAGACGACATTATTTGTCATCATCAAAAGCTCAAATTAGGGGTCATGGATTGCAACATAAAGTTGGGTTTCTTCATGGAAGGATGGCTATTTACAACATTTTATTAGCCTATGAGGTTCTTTCTAAATTTAATGCACCTAAGAAGTTCAAGTTTTTTTTTTTAATGAAACTTTTGATATTGTTTCAAGAAGTTTCCTTCTTCAGAGGTTGTTGGATAAGCGTATTTCTACTCTCTTTCTATCTTGGGTTGAGGCTTGTATATGAGATGCTCATTTCCCCATTTGATTTAATGGGTTTTTGCATGTGTTCTTTAACTCTAGATCTAGGTCAATATAAGGTTGTGCACTTTCAACTTATATTGTATTATTATGAACACTTTCTTTAATTTGCTCTATTTTCCTGACGGTAAAGCAATTTTTTAGAGGTTTTCTATCTCGAGCATTCATATAACACAGTTTCCATGTGTGATGATCTCTTGGTATTTGGGAAAGCAGATATTTCTAATGCTAAGGTGTTTGCTGATAGATTGGATGCTTTTAAGGCTGCTTTTGGATTAAAGGTTAATCAATCCTAAGGCACTATTATCTTTTCTAATGGCACTGCTAATGTTGATGGTATCTATAACATCCTAAACATGTCTTTGGATGAACATTATTTTGAGTATCTAAGGATCCCTATGTCTTTGAGGAGGCTAAAGGTGGCTGATTTTCAAATATTTCTCGATAAGATAACTCAGTTGGATGGGTGGAAAGCTAAGATTTTATTTTTTGGGGTAGACTACAATTTATACATTTTAGCATATGAAACTTTATTGTATATTGGATAAGAGGTGCCACTTTACCTAATTCTTATTGTAAATTTATTAATAAACTTCAGAATAAGTTCCTTCTTTATGGGTACGCCAATGCTAAGAAATTGCTTCTTATATCTTGGAGGAGCACTTTCTTACCAAAGGATTGTGGTGGCCTTGGATTACCATCCATGGCCCTTTCACATGCCAACAATTGATCCTTTATCTGGAGATGTCTTTCAACTGATAGCCTGATTAGCTCTTGGATTAGACATTTCTACTCCTCTTTTTGGAAACCTACACCTAGGAAGGTTTTTGCATTTTGGAAATAAATGATTTTGGCTGCTACAAAAGTCAAATTGAATTATTCCTTAAAAATTATTGAGGGCTATACTCTTTCTTTCATATGGAATCCTTGGTACAATGAGCAAGCTATTTCTGATCTCAATTCACCTTCCTTGCTTATTTTCTTTAGTTTCACTATCTCTATAAATCTTTCTAGCACCTCTTGTTGCTTTCTCCCATCCTTTTCTTAAGTCTTCGAGATGTGTGGTGATTATCATCCCTATCTACTCTTTTTTTTTTTTGAAGAAAGCAAGTAATGCATTAAAATAGAAAAAGCAAAGAAATTACAAGAGTACTCCCAGAGATTCCTCCTTCAAAATTATAAAGAATGAAGAAGGAATCTTATCAAGCACAATGTTATCCCAAATAAAAGAAGAAAAAAGGTGCGAAGTTAACACATAGATCAGCTAACTTATTAGAGTTTCTATCTATACAATTGAAAAGAATTGAATTGAATTCATGAAGAAAAGAGAGATTATTTTGATCACCTTTCTTCATTGTCTGTTGAATGAGCTTCATAATGTTTGCATTATCTCCTTCAATGATGATACCTTTATACTCAAGCATCCAATCTTAAATGATATCCTTGATCATCTCGATTGCTTGAAGCTCCAAATATGCTATATCCCAATGAATGCAAGGCTTTCCAAAAGCTAGAAGAAATCTGGCTTTATGGTCTCGGATAACACCTCAAATACCTCCTTTGTTAGATCTCAACAAAGAGCATCCAAATTAATTTTGATCCAACCGGGTGGAGGAGGATGCCAAATTTTTTCCAACAACATTTGCTGATTAACATCCAACCGGCCCGGGCATAAGAATTTCCATCCTGTAGAAGCTGTAGCAAAACTAATTGCTTCCGAAGCAATAAAAGATGTAGTCCGTTCAGTCTTTCCATGCACACCTTCATTCCATTCTTTCCAGGATAGATATACTGAACTGCAGTAGATGTTAAGTAACAGAGCATTTTGATCAATCAACCACTTGCATCTATATTCCATAGTTTCAAAAAATGGAATATCAAACCCCCATACATTAAGACAATTGAAAACTTCAGTAACTTTTGTACATCTGTTAGTCACATGATTCATATCTTCCGGCTCATTACAACCTCTAGGACAGAGGTTATTTGTTTGCAATTTTCTATTAGAAAGAAGCTGAAAAGTTGGAATTGCATTGTTAAATAATCTCCACCAAAAGTTTTCTACTATAGCATTCAGTTTGGCCTCCTTGATCCAATTCCAGTACAAATGTTTATCACAGTCACCATAATATTCAGCAAATGCCATGGCTGAAATAGTCATTCAAGAGCAGGATTTTATCAACACCATTCGGTCTTCACTGTCTGAAGAATGAATTTGAATATTTCTGATAATCTCCACAAGATCCTTTCCAAAGGTTTTATTCAATTCAGCTAAATTCCAGCAATTATCTGAAATCAGAGAATTGACTCTTATATTTCCTTCAATACTATCATCCAGAGCTACAAACTTTGGCCAATCATTTAAGCTTTTTCTAAAATCCATGTATCCTGGAATAAATCAATTGAGTCACCATTTGTGATTTCCCATCTCACAATCGGTTTGAGGAATTTCCATCCATCCATAATAATTTTCCAAGCAGATGAATTAGATCTTCTACCATTCTTCTTATCACCAAGCAGGCTGTATTTTGGAAAAAGTAATTTATTTAACAGAGAATCTTTATCTATGCTGTATTTCCAAGCCAATTTGGCTCTAAGAGGACCCATCTTCTTAGTGCAGGATTGTAATCCACGTCCCCCATACATCACCGGATCACACAAGGAGTTCCAGCTAACATAATAAAGACCAAGTTCTCCACTGTTTTTGTTCCAGATAAAATTTCTATAGTGATTTTCAATCTCATAAAGTAATCCTTTAGGAATCAAGGAAAGCGTTGAGTAGAATGTTGGATAAGAAAGAAGGACCGTCTTCACAAGCGTAATTCTTCCGGCTAAGGATATAAACTTGCTTCCCCATATGCTCAACATTTTAAGGACTTTATCAATTATGAATTGAAAGTCCAATTTTTTCAATCTTCTCAAAGCTATCTTGATACCAAGATAATTAAATTCCTTAACCACTTTAAAACCCATGATTTTGGAAATTGCTTTTTTTCTTCTCCTCTTAACCAAAGTTCCACACAGAATCATTGATTTCCCATTATTCACCTTTTGCCCAGTCCAATCACAAAATTTATTAACCAATCTTTTGATCTTCTTCACCATTTTCAGCTTAGCCTCCAAAAAAATTATGATATTATCAGCATAAAGTAAATGTGAAATTTTTGGACCATTAGGAGAAATCTGAATACCAATGGAGTCATTCATCTGGAACATATTAGACATGAGTTGAGAGCAAAGAATGAATAGGTAAGGTGATAGTGGACACCCCTGCCGAAATCCACTACAAGCTCTTATCCAAGGAGACCGATTTCCATTGATTAACAAGGAGAAATTAGGATATCTAACACACTCCATTAAAAGCTTACAGAAATTATCAGAAAATCTGAAATAATATAAGACTTTGTTCAAAGCCTGCCACCCCATGGAATCATATGCTTGTTCCATGTCAATTTTGAAAGAATATAGGCCATTGTTAGACTTGGAATACCTGAACTTGTGGAAAATCTCCTGAGCCAATAGAACGTGGTCATTAAGAGACCTCCCTGATACAAATGCAGCTTGCTCTCTAGAAATAAGTTTTGGAATGATGCCTGCCATTCTATTAAACAAAACTTTTGCTGCAATTTTATAAAGAGTATTACACAAACTAATTGGTCTGTAGTTTGAAGGTGTAATGGGATTAATCACTTTTGGGATTAAAACTATGAAAGTTTCCTTCCAGCTCTCACACATAACCGCAGTTATGAAGAATTGTTGCAGTGCATTCCATAGCTCAACTTTAATAATACTCCAATAACCTTTAATAAAAGAATAGGTTATGCCATCCATACCTAGAGCAATGAAACCTCCTAAAGACTTGATAGAATTTTCAACTTCCAACAAAGTGAAATCATTGTTTAACCAATTTCTATCTTCTTCATCCAAGCAACTAGTAGTGTATGGCCAGCCGTCCAGGTTGCAGTTTCTCTGTTGCCATTTCCCTTTGAAAAATTCCATCAGAACTTCTTCAATTTGATCATGATCCTCTTCCATTTTTCCATCAACACCTCTTATGCTATTGATGAAATTAGTATTTCTTCTATCACTAGCATAAGAATGAAAGAAGTTTGAGTTGCAATCTCCCTTTATCCACCATTTGATCTTTGCTCGTTGCTTCCACCATGTAGTTAAACGAGCTAGAGTAGAATTTAGCTCATTGATTTTGGATTTAAGCAACCAAAGTTCATCCACCGAGAGAAAGCCTTGTTCACCTTCTTTAAGTTGGATATCCCAAATTTCTTTTTTAAGAGCTTCCTTTTGCTGATTCAACGTTTTCATCTTCTGTCTACTCTAAAAAAACAGAGATTTAATGGCCCTTTTTAACTTCAGATTCAGAATTTGTGCATGACTTCCAAATTCTTTCTTACTCCAAGCTTCCCTCACAACTTTGGTAGATGCTGGGTATGAAGCCCATATATCTTCAAATTTAATAGTTCTTTTGGCCTTTGGACAAGGTTGAAAAAGATTTACCATAATTGGAGAATGATCAGAAGCAACTCTAGAAAAATGCCTTACAACCAAATGTTGAGATAACCCAAGAGCCATAGAATTTACAAAGCACCTATCCAACCTTTCAAGGATACGGTCTCCAACATTTTTGTTATTACACCAAGTGTACTTTGGTCCCACAAAGCCAATTTCATGCAAATAATTACAAGAAAGGAAGGATTTCATTTCTTTGGAACCTAAAGAAAAAAATAAAATCTTCTTCCACCCTTTTTGTCATCCTTTGAAAGCAAAAAATTGAAGTCGCCTCCCATCAACAAAGGCATATCAGTTTTTGTATGAATCTCTAATCTCTCCCATAGCAACCTTCTTTTATAAAGATCTTGTGCTTCCATAAACTGTAGCAATCTTCCATTTACCTTTGTTGAGAATCTCCAACTCACCAAAAATGAATTGAGAAGAATAATCCTTAACTTTGAACGAAGCAATGCTGCTCTTCCAAACTACCACAATACCACCTGATAAGCCCTCTGATGGGACATGAAAATAATCCCATCTGGATCCAATTAAGGACTCAATGTCCTTAATGTTTATAGAAGATAATTTTGATTCAAGCAATCCCACAAAAACAGCCTCAAAATCTTTAACAACCTCCTTTAAATAAAGAGATGCTTTCCTCTTTCTAGTTCCTCTACAATTCAAAAAAATTATTGAAGTCATTGATGAATAAGAGGGGATGATTTCCCCACTTTTTCCTTAATTTCATTTTCTGCTCTCCTGTTTCTTGAAATCAAATTAATAGGACCAAGTCCCTTTAATTGCTTCGCAACTTTTTTCTTACTTATAGAAGAATTCCCTCCAATAGAATCCCTTTTCCCCGAACCAGTATCCAGATGGATCACTTTATCAAATTCACCAAGATCTACCTTATTACTGCAACTAATAAGTGTTGTATCAATCTCACCAATTTCTCGATCCTTCCTCCATTAATGAGTTAAGAGCTTCAAACTTGTTTTTAGAGTTTAATGAAACATTAGTTTTTGGAACCAAACCTTGTTCTGGGACTATTTGCATGTTCTCCATGTTCTGATTTTCTCGAGCATTCGTGGTATTCAAATCATCAGCCGTTGTGTTGATCAAATTTTCTGAATCTTCATTAGAATGGGCAGAACAAGATTCCAGATTTTCCCCTTGCTTGACTCCGACAGTAGTTTTGGCATTCTGTTGTATGGTATTCATCTCAGCAACATTCCCAGTTTTAATGCCAGCAGTAGCATTAAAAACCGGCTTAATCTTAAAACTTGTTTGCTTTGGCCCTGTATTTTTAAAACTTTTCTTTCCATATTTGACATGGACCCAAGGTCCATATTTATCCTCATCCAGAATTCCAGCTTTTGCTTCTTTTTCAACACTAACAGAAGATTTTTCCAGTGCTTGATTAGCTTTTTGAACCGGGCATTGAGTAGAAAGAAAACCATTCCCCAGACAATCTTCTTGAAAATGTCCTAACTTCCACACTTAAAGCAAAATGTAGGAAGCTTTTCATACTCAATGTTTTGATAGAACTTGCCAAAACTTCCTTCCACCCATACTCCAAGAGGATGTTTTTCATCAAGCTTTATACGAACACAAATTCTTGCGAACTCTCTCCTACTCCACTGGAACATGTTTCCATCAATAAGGTAGGGAGATCCGACCATGGATACAATTCTACAAACATTAACTTCGTCCCAACAATGAAGAGGGAGATTTGGCATTTGAATCCATATGGGAGCCGTAAGGCCTTTGAATGAAGAAGGATTGGATGATGGTGACCATTTGTCCATCCCAACAATGTTACCATTGACATACCAAGGTCCTGAGGTTAAAACTTTCTCCAACGGTTCAGGTTCTTCAAATGCACAAAGAACCCAACCTAAACCGAGTAAGGTTAAATGAAACTTCCAAAAAATGCTCCACTGTCTTCTTAGTTCAATACTGATAATATGAAATGGGATGTTATCCCCAAAAACTTTAATAACCATAGCCTTCTTAAGCTTATTGGAATTCTCCAATTCCTTGTCAATATTGAGTTTGACAACCGAACCATCAGTAATGAAATCTTCTCCAAGCTTTAAGTCAGATACCAGAATATTATATTTCTTCCTCCAGGCATTCCCAACCGTCTTACTCATCTCCGACACTTCCAAGCAACTTTTCTGTTGAATAAAATTTTCCATATTGCTTTCAGAAATAGAATTGCTTTCAAGAAATCCATTACCCTCTGCCTTGCTTGGTTGGATTTTAGAGTTTTCTAATATTTTACTACATTTACCCAGATCAGCTGATATACATTCTCGGACCTTTTCTGAATTACCTTCAAATCTTCGCACTTCCATCCTTCCTTCATTGATCATATCAACAATCCTTCCGTCCAAAGCCATGTCTGGATGAACAGAATCAGTAACAACGGGAATCGACGCCAAATTCAAGTTGAATTTTGAAACATTTGAATCAGGATCCACAGATTGGTAACCAATTTTTGTATCTTTCATCAAAACAGAAATCTTGGGCGATTCATCTGGGGTTTCCATAAGAACGTTCTTTCCTTTTCCAGAATAATCTAGTATTTTCTTTGGTTGAATAAAACCTCCTTCATTGATTATCAAAGCACCAGAATTTCTAAATCTTGGTTTAGGCTCCTGATCAAATAATCCATTTGCATCTCCAAAAGCAGGTGGAGACGACCCCTGGATATCACGGGGAAGCATACGAATAGCATTATTTGTTAATCGACGACCTACATTGGCGTCGGAGGGTGGATGCCGGCCGCTCTCCACCGCCATCAGTGTGGGACGGGATTTGCGGGAAATGCAAATTCAAAAACAACAGGTTTCTTTCTCTCACTAGAAAAATAATGAGAGACACCATTCATCCATATCTACACTTCTGTCAAAAATATAACCTTTTGGTGTGAGACTGATCATCCCAAATTCAAAAATTTTACTTTTTATTTTTATAAACTTATGGAGAAAGTTCCCTAGTATAAATTTATGCGGCATAAACACAACTCCATGTATTTCTCCTCATTTGATTGGCTATTCATGGCTGGTGGTTTTAAATCTATCGATTACCTTATTAAGAGAGGTATTCCTGCTTGTCCCCCTTGTAGTATTTGCCTCTCTCATTTTGAAAATGCATCACATTTTTTCTGTCAAATGTGATGCATCTTTCACAGTTTGTTCAATTTGTCCCTTGGGCTAGCATTTTTCTTTTGAATCCTTTTAGTATTCGGAGTTTTGACTATATTAAGGGGATGCTTGAGCTTTCAAAGGCTGATTTTTTTTTTTTTATTATTTTGTGATTTGTGCCTTATTTTATTTTCTTTGGAGTGAAAGGAATAGTATGTTACAGTCTAAGATCTAGAGCTTGTGATTTTGATGATAATAAATATTAGTGATTGCATTTTGATTTCTCAAAGCATTTGTAATGTATATCTATTTTTGTGTGTACTAACATTTCATGTACATTATATACTATGTAAGAAGTTTAAAGACTCAAGATTAGGTGGAATAGATAAATATTTTACAAGTATGTATTTTGAAATTTAATTTTTTTTATATTTCTTGAGTCAAAGTTTTGTAAAAGGTGTATGCTAACTTGACGACCATGCACATATATAGGGGAGTGAGAAAATTGAAGATCAAATTTTTTGAATTAAACTTACCATATGATTCAGATCGTACTGTACGATTAGTTATCCAAGAAAATGTTTAAAATGGTTAGGTATATAATTAATAATTTTTAACTAATCATACTGTATGAACTAGATTGTATTAGATGATCAGTTTAATTTGAAAACCCTAACCGCCAATCAAATTTAGGTAAGTATTTAAAATTTTGAATTTTGAACTAATCATATCATATAATACAAGTCATACTATATGATATTTAAAAACTTATATAATTTATTCCCATGATTAGTCAATCAAATTAAGGTTTAATTAATATTGCAAATCATACAATATGATGTCAATCATACTAAATGATTGGGAGAGGCGATTTTCAATCATCTCGATGATCATCCTGGACGAAATCTTGATTTTTGAACTAATTGTATTGTAAAATGTCAATCGTACTAGATGAATGGTAGAGACAATTTTAATTATCATGGCGTTCATTTTATATGATCCTTAATCGTACTGTACAAATAGTTTCGACTAAATTAAAATTTTAGATTTTTTTGAATCCTTATTTAAAAGCCTTATTATTAGACTCCTGAGAAGTCTTTGGTTGTTGATGGAATTCTATGAGAGAGTTTTATGAGGTCTAAAAGCTTGGAGAGGGAGAAGAAGAAGTTGTCAGAGGAAGAAGTAATATGACGGGGTTCACATGGTTGCTCTAGACAAGCTTCTGCCTTTATTCCTCCAAGTGTCTTTGTTGGTATCTTGGGTAGCTCTATGGATAAAGGCTTCAAGACTGAATATCGAGGTTCACTACCATCATCAGAAGGATGAAAAAGAATTTCAAGTTCGTTGCCTTTTCTAATAGGTTGAAAGAGCTTCAAGTTTCTCTACCTCACCAGGAGGGTGAAAAAGATTTCAGTGCTCTACCGCACCGGATTGGTGAAAGAGATTGTTTTTTTTTTTCAGGATTGTCACTAAAGGTTTAGTTCAATACACTGAGAGGAGGATTCTGGGGAGTGGAAATAGGTCAATTTTTGACTGAACCACTATAAAATATAGAGATTTTTACATACATAATACCTAAAACTTTGAATAATATATATTAAATACCTAAAATATCATATTTACTTATATACCACTAAAAATACGTAAAATCACGCTGTCTAGATTTCGTGTTAAAAGCCCTACCCCGCCCGCATCTTTTCTCTTCGGTCACGAAACCCTTCACTTCTCTGCAATGCGTCATATTTCCTTCGTCTTACCCTCATTATTGAGTCTAAAACCTTGCCTTTGCTGTCGCATTTGAAGGTTTCACACGAGGCGCATCTTCCCTTGGACTCGCATCTTCTCGGTCGCATTCGAAGAGAAGATCGACAAGGATTGATGTTCATATTTTATATTTCGTGAATGTTTTAGTTGTTGTTTGAAGATTGAAGGATGATTCTAATTTTTTTCACCATATGAATGTTTTATTTGTTGTTTTATTGTCTTCTTCTCCAATCTATCGCACTTCGCTTCCTATAAGTTGTTGTTTTCTAGTCTTCTTCTCCATTCAGTCGCGAAGCTATAGGAACCAACTGAATACTGTTAAAATTAATCTGCTTTACATCTTCTCACCTTTATATATATATAAAAGGTTGAAGTGGTTGCAAACGGTAAAAAAATAGATGCATATGCCAACTTTTGGCTTAGAGCAGAGCAGCTTCATGAAGTTGGAAATTTTTTAGGAATTTCGCATCCCTTCAGAAACATATAGGAGTTGTGAAAATTTTTAAATTACTAGTTTTTTATTTATCAGTTTTAGGGCTATGCATTACTTCAGTTTGCCAATTTTTCATTTTGAAGGTGTTTTTTAATTGCTTCTCAAGCCATTTAGCCATTATGGAATGACTTCGAGTTTGTCAGTGACAACAATTACAAATGCAAGTAATCGAATATATTGTCATTACAATTTGCAGTGTATAATATATATATCATACAAATCATGTAGTTATGGAAGAAAATTCTATAGATGCTCTTGGGACAAATCAAAAGGCGATTGTCATTTTTTTCAGTGGTGTGATGAAGTAAGTGATTTGCATAGTAGTGCACAGGTTGCTGAAACTAGCCCAACTCAAGTTGCTTTAGTTAATACCGACCTTGTACAAATAAAAATCTTGTTGGTTGTTATGGTTATTTTAATTTTGATTGTACTTGTCATTTTAAAATATTTGGGCACGAGCTGTAATTGTTGACTCACTTTTTATTTGAATGAGAAGAATATATTTTCTGGATATTGAATGAACAATTGCTTGGTAATTTTCTTTCACAAGATTTGATAAAAATCCAAAGCTTTGGTTTGCCTGGGAGAATTGATAGCAGCCATGAGCATGCTATGTTTAAAAACCAATAAAAAGTTTTCCAACAAAGCATTTTAAAGAAGTTTAATATGATACTAAACAAAGCTTCGAATAGGTTGTGCAAAGATAGGAGTTGTGCAAAGCATTTAAAACAAAACTTGCTGAACTATAAAATACGAAATATGAAATATAAACCTTGCCGAACAGGTTGAAGCTATGTAAATGTTCTTGTGGAATGTTGGTTATTAATAGTAAGCAACCTCATGATACTAAACCAATCATGCCTATGCAAAGCTTCAAACAGTAAGCAACCTAACAAACTCTTTGCAGCTCACAATACAAACAATTTCAACATTGAAATAAGCAAGTATTGCACAATCATCCATTTAGAATATCGCTTCATTTGATGTAACAAGCAGATTAATGCATTGTCTCATTAGAATTCTTCAATCCAAAATACTGCATTAGTTTAAAATTGCACAGCGGACAATTTCTCAAAAGTTAATGGATGAACTATATTCAGCAAAAAACAAAACTAAACATAAGTAAGTTTGGATGACTTATATTCAGCTTGGGACGAGCAGTCGATGTGGTAGTTAACTGATCATCAAACACTGCATTCTGCTCATCTTCCAAATTTAATGGATTCTTACAAGTGCTTCTATGGTAGCCCCATAAGTTACAACGAATACACTTGTGTCTAAGTTTTGTTTTATTCCCCTTTTCCAAGAAATTCTTAATTCGCCTTTTTTGGTTCTTACCCCGCGACCGAAGAGAACTTAGCATTGTAACTATCTCACCATCACTGACTGTAGCCCAAAGATCTTTTCCAGGTAGTGTTGAGATTGCACCATGATAAGCCATTTTGTATCTAATCATTAAAAAGAAACTATTAAAATAAGTAATGCTACAAGACAATTAGGTGGAACCAAAAATAAGGTAAATAACTTACTTATTTAGGTAGTAGTGATCATCAACATATGTATGCCATAAGGTATGTTATCTCGTTCCAATGAATGCAACATTGTGTATACATGGTAGACCACTTAATTTCCAGAAACCACAACAACATTCCTTTCTTTCTATGTCGACCTCGTGTCTTTCGTGATGTTCCTCTTGTTCCGCTCTGTTTAAAGTCGACTGGTGAATTATAAAATGCTCTTTCATTGAACTTATATCTCTTATGTAATCGTCTGCCATAGGTACATGTTGACCTCTCCAAGAGGCACAATTAATATTTCTATGATAGCGTTGTTCCATAATCTTTCCTTTATTAATGTCAACCAAATCAACTACATGCTTACTTCTAGCTTCTTCAACCCATGCATTAAATGATTCAGACATATTGTTCGTATTTTAGTGATTTTTAATGTGCTTTGAGAATGTTGCCTTAGACCACTTGCATGATAACACATTCAAGTAAGAGTATACTTGTGGATTGATTTTGAAGATCTCTTTAAGTTTTATGTACAAATCATGTAGCTTGCACGTGTTAGCCATTGTACAAACCAAATTCTAAAGTTTATGGCCATCTTCGCACCGAAAGAGTTTTTTAATATTCTTCCACATGTGTGTCATGCACACTCTATGCTTAGCATTTGGAAAAATAAGCTTGATGGCTTCACCAAGGCCCTTCTCCATGTCGGATATGAAGGATAAATGTTCAATTTTTCAAACAAAACTTTCCAACAAGTTTTTCAAGAACCACTCTCATAATTTCTTGGACTCCGACTCTGCAATGGAATATGCTATTATGCAGACCATTATTGCCATCCAAATAGTTTCAGATAGTAGTACGCCAAGATATTTTGATTTGAGATTGCAAGCATCAACTCCAATTAAATATCTACAACCCACAATGAATCAGTCATTGCATACTTTAAAGCTAACAAAGAATCGCTTGAATGCATTTGTTTTGGTGCACATGTATGTAATGTGAGAACTAGGATCCCTGTTGGTTAACTTAGACCTCAGCACAGGCACCCACATATAGTTGTCGTCGACAGAGCCAAACATTATATCTCTTGCTAACTCTCTCGAACGCCAAAGTTTTATATATGGCAATGATAATCCGTAACTTGTCTCCAAGTTATTGTTTATATCTTTTGGAGTGATATCAGGATTTTTCTTTACAAGGTCTTTGATTTCATGAGCGACCCAAGTAGTGGTAGCTTGGTTGTTTCTGGCTCTATTGACCCCAGGACATAAATGAGTTGATTCAATTTTTCTGATTTTGAAAGAGTGCCCATCATGACACAATGTGGCACGCACTCTCCATGGACAAGCTCTATATGCGCAAGTAATAATTACTCTGGATTTATCACTATCATGTATATTTATAGCAGAATTCTATAAAATGGCATTATACCTAACTACTTTCTTGAAAGTTTGGGAATCCTCAAACCTCAAACCAAAAGTGCTTCAACTCATTCTTTAAGCAACAACTAACTGATTTCATCTCTACGTAGCTTTAAGGTTTTCTGACTTCCACCCACATACTTCATTCGAGCTTGACCTTGCACCGCACTCTAATATCCACCAAATTTGAGGACAATGTAGCAAAAATTACTTGAATCCATTTCTGTGTGTGCATATAATTAATGAGTTAGACAAAATGAACAAAAAATACACATTCCTCTCAATTTAGAAGCTTTAAAATCAGTTGCAAATTATTACAAGAAGTAAAGAGAATTCGTATAGCATGCTATAACAACTCAAAACCATAAAAAAATTGTATAGCATGCATACAGTTTCTGTCAATTTAGAAAACCTTAAAAAAATTGTTACGGAATTTTACAACAACTCAAGAGAACCTGTATAGCATGTTGACAATAACTCAGAACATCAATAATACCAGCTCGACGACGAAGATGTCACGGTGGTCATCAGAGAAGTTGCACGTGAAAAAGAACCTAGGGCACGCGAATGGCTAGTCACAAGAAATAGTTTCGCGAGTTGGAGAAGATCTCACGCAGAAAGAAGGATTCATCTACCTGCTTGAGCGAAGAAAAGGCCACGGTCTTTCGTGCCGTAGAAGCTTTCGCGTGCGAACGGCTTGGGGAGTGGAGTGGTTTTGACGGAAACATTACGGAGTGTTATTTCAAATGTTAGAAATGAGTTTTTAGTGGTATATAAGTAAATATAGTAGTTTAGGTGTTTAATATGTATTATTCAAAGTTTTAGGTGTTACGTATGTAAAAATCTCTAAATTATAAATGGCTTAAAATGAATTAAAATTTGTGAAATTAAATATAGAAGTAACTGAAATATTAAAAAATTCAGTCTTATTTATTTAAATTAAAGTTTTATTTTTTATTCCCTAAAATTTTAAATTATTATTATCTTAATGTAGTACTTATTTGTACTGATCATCTTTAAACTCATGAGGTGGACTCGAATTTATAAAATTTTACTTGAGCTCAAAATTGTATAATTAATCACATTCAAATCAGAAGTTACTCGAATTTATTTTTTACTTTTCACTTATACTTAAAAGATTGGATTATCTTAAGTGGACTTACAATGAGAGATTCAAATTTGGTTGTTAAAGATGGTATTTTGAGAATATTTTCATGAATATTTTGATAGATTATCAATTGATTGATTCCTTTGATTTGATTTCTTTTTGCTGGACTAATGAATATATGGTTCTTTACAATCAACAGTTGCAACGTTAAAATCCACACAGAAATTTTATCATTTCTTTTGCTTGCCGGTGTTAACCTGAAAATGAACTACTCAGGAAGCAAAAGAAATTGGAATGATTAGGTGATGATATGCTGATTAAAATTTGTTCTTTATTAAATTTAAATATTTTGACTTTACTTAATTTAAGAAGAATGTAATGAAAAATTAATTTTTTACTTGTTCATCCTAAAATAAATATAAAAGTTTTAAAATAAATTAAAATAAATATAAAAGTTTTAAAATAAATTATAATCAAAATCTTATGAGAATATTCAGAGCTGATTTTTTCAAAGGAATCTGATAAAAAAATCCTAAAAATTTACTCATCACGATTAACTATTCTTGAAAGTTGCCCCATTTCTGAATTTAGTGATTAATAAATAGCTAACATAGTTGTGTGAGATTGTTGTATGGCTATTAATTTTTTTCCCAAACCTTCTATTGTTCTTTTCATGTCAAAGAATATAAATAGTGCAACAAATAGAGAGGGATAAAAAGTTTATAGCAACCTGAGCAATAGCTTTCATATTAGAAATGTCGCCAAATAATTGCAAATCATCTAATCTGAGAAGGATCAGTTGCTTTTAAACCTCACAACAATGATAGCCAAGTAAAAGCGTAGAGAGGAGGACATAGTTTTTATGCCATATGTATTTATATCAAGATATCTTGACCACATTGTCATAATAAGAGTTAAGGACCAACCTAAAGCTTGGCTTATTTGATCTTAGCTACTTCAACCCATTTCTGGATGTAATATAAATAGGAATTTAGCAAATTGTATATTGGAGAGAAGTAGGAAAGTAGTCATGGAGCTATTAGTTGCCATCATGTATAATGGTGGAGATAGCAAGCAAAAGCTAAAGAAGAAAGTTGATATCTAAGAGCTCAAAATGAGCATGTTCACCACACCAAGGATCCCAAAGTAAAGAGATTTTGCTGCAAAAGGAGACATCAAAAGCAATACTATTTCTAATTGATTGAGCCACAACTTGTAAGCTTTTATAGCATTTTGATACTTTCAAATTCCAAAATAAAAAGTATTTAGATTTCCTCTACTCAATAATGATGCAATTTGAGGAGAGAATATAGCAAATTAAGGAATAGTTGTAAGTATTAGATATAAGGTAGGGAAAGCGAGATGCCTAGCACTCCTAAATGCCTTGGTTTGCAAATATTTTTCCATGCGACTAACATAGCTTTTTTGTATTAATTTCATTGTGATAAAGGAGTTTAAAACATATTGATCGTGGGTTGCTTAGGACATATGCATGCAATTGGAATTTATGTGATCTTAAGATTCAATAATAAAAGTTCGTGAAGGTTGTTAATTCTTATAAAACTAGTCCCGAGGCTAAGAGGGGGGGGGGGGGTAAATTGGATATTTAAAAAAAAAATTTAATAAAAAGAAAATCTTTTTATAACTTGATGTGGAAGAGAATTAAATTCTAAATAAAAAAATAAATCACAGTTTTCACCCACACATATAATCGCATAAAAATAAAGTGTGAAAAAATAAAACCAAGAACAAACACACCAGATTTTATAGTGGTTTGATCAACATGACATAAGTCCACTCCATAGAACCTCCCATTCAAAATATTGCAGTAAATCTTTAATGACTCTCCTTTAGCCCCCCCCCCCACTTTAGCCCCCCCCCCCAGCTAGGCGGTGAAGTCCTTACAAAATCTCTTCCACCAACCCAGTGCGGCAGAGGACCGAAACTCCTTTCACAGGGAAAAAACCTTAACTTCTTTTTCTCCCTTCAGGAGATTCCAGAGAACCACAAATCTCTTTCACCTTCCCCGGTGCAACAGAGTAGACGGGTCCTTTGACATCAAAGAGATCTTCTTCTTCTCAAAAATTTCTCTCAAGACAAACCTTGAATTCAATGGTACTAAGATGCAAGCTTGCTGGAGCAATCATGTGAAACCCTCCACACTCCCTTGAACCCGACAAGGATCTTCTCCCTATCAAACTCCACTCTTTCCTATCTCCCTTTCAAGGCTCTCTCTTCAAGTTTTTTTTTTTTAAAGAATGGAGTCTCAATGAATGCCAAATATGCTTACAATGACTTTAGAGAAAGCTTAAATAGAGGGTGTGGGCTCTGAAATTTAGCCCCAGCTTTCGCCCGTTGATTACTTTTTCTTTTCGAGTGAGTTTTAATGGAATTAAGTTCCAGTGTAAATCTTAGGAAGGTAGATGGATTTGCAGATAAGACACTACCTAGAGATTTCTCCCTCATTTTGTGAGGACTTTGTGATCTGAGTTCTGGTTTCCTATAGGCGCAAGTTACCCCTCACGATTATGAGAGAGAACTTTCGATTAAGGCTAGTCATCGATGAATACATCGTATTCGTAGATACGTGGTATCTATCATATAGTAGCAGCATGGGTTTGGATTTGAGAATTTGGAAAGTTTGATATTTAAAATTGGAAATTTCATCATCTCATACTTAAAGCGGATGGTGGGGGAATGGATAATGAACCCGATCACGATCCCATGGTTCCTTCGTCTAGGGCCATCATGGGCCCTGGTCTACTTAGTCAGAGGAGGTAGTTGACCCAACCTGACAGAAGGATCCTTATCGTCAGCCATGGATTACTTCATCCAAAGAGACATTATAGACATGTGGTGGGTATTTGTCTAAGCAGATAAATTTGAATTCACCTTAGCTAACAGAGGGCTTTATACCCTATCGATTATATCCTATTGATTCATATCTCAAGGATTTGATGGAACTAAGATGCGTATTGACTCTATCCATAATCGGTATTTCATGGTGCCATTTACCTGCAAAACCACTCGGTTCAGAGGTAATAACCGTTTATCTTGCGGTGCCATTTGGCGGCAAAACTGTTAGTTAGAGGACACATACTACATCCTTACTAGCAGGAGAATATTTGAGAATGGATCCTAGTGATATTTTTGACTAGGCATTAGCTCAATGTGAGCTGAAGTAAATTTTAATTTGTCCATCCCGACAAATTATAGCGAAGGGTGGATGAATTTTTCTTTAAGTGATTGATGGATGATTTTAATTTTAAATATCTTTGGATTTTGCTTTTTGGGATTTTGGGAATTTCTGTGGAGTTTGGATTTTCATGGGTATTTGGGATGTCATTTTAAAATATTTGAGGTTAACCCCTCCGGTTGAGATCTGAATTCAACACGGTCATCATCGAGGTGATGTTAAAGTCACTTATAAAATATTTAAATTTTTTGAATGTTTGAGGGTATTTAAAAGTATTTTTGAACCTGTCCGGTAGAGATAAACATTCAACACGGCCATCATTGGGGTGTTTGGGGTCATTTTCATTTGATTAAACTTTGTCGACCATATTAATTTGCTGATAGGGGATCGAGTTTCAGATGCTTCATGATTTTATTAGTGAATTCTCTTAATTATAGGTCTTGAAGGCCTAATATGAATGTAATAAAATAAATATATCAGTCATCACAACCGTATATTTATTTGATGGTTCAAATCCTGTCGACTCCTATTGATTCGCATAGTAGGATCGGGTTCAAACTTGAATTCACTTATTGACCCGTGCAGCATCCCAAGACATCACGTGTGTACTTATAACATGCTCGCCGGGCCCCATGCGGGTGTTTGGGATTGCCCTTGCCCCTTTTATGTATCTATGTGTATATGCGCATGGTGCATGTGTAGGTAGAAATTTTTTATACCTCCAAGTAGGTGGACCATCAGTGGAGGCTCATGCCACTAGGCAAGAGGGGAACTCCTCTTCTCATTCTCTTTTTTTTTTAACTCCATTTTCTTTCTTTTTAATAATAATAATAATAATAATAATTGTAATAATAATAATAATATAACAATAATAATGGTAGTACTAATCATTATTATTATTAATATTATAATTACTATTATATTTAATAATAATAATAATAATAAAAGTAATAATGATAAAAATAAAAATAAAAATAAAATGCCCCTCCACTAATCTCTTTGTTTTGGAGATTTACTGGATTTGGCTAATGAGCGCACGAAAGGGGGTAAGCTACCTTCCCATCAAGTGAGTTCTCGTTGTTGCCTCTGATCAAAATAATGTAACTTCTGATCCCTTAAGAAGGGAAAGTCATCCAAGGCGCGAGGGCGAACGTGCACCAAGGAGCCGAAGAAGCGTGTGTATGGGTGAAAGTCGTCTTCACAAACAACGAAGTTGCTGTGGTTGCTTCCAATAAAAAATGTCTTAACTTTCGATCAGTCCAATGAGGGAAGCCGGTGAAGGGCGCAATTGAATAACAACTAGGAGCCGGAGAAGCAATCGAAAGGGAAAAAGTTGCCTTCACTGCGAGCAACTCCCATTGCTGGCTCAAATCAAAATGTCGTAACATCTGATTTGACCCTAAAGGAACATCGTTGAAGGAGCCAGAGTCGAACAATGACTAAGTAGCTGAAGAATCTTATGACAGGGAGATGGCTGCCTTCGTGGCTAGCGAGGTCACGTTGCTGCTTCCAACCAAGGTGTCGTAACTTCCTATCTCACAGTAAGGGAAGCTGTGGAGGGAGAGAAAAGAAATGGGCGAGAGAGTGAGAGGCTGAAGACCTCATTTTCTCCCCCTTTTAACGACACAAGCCGGTCGTGGGGAGGGTGTGGTAGACGCGACATCGGTCGTGTACGGGATGGCAATGACGTGCAGGGTTCAGCGCAAGACAGGTACATGATTTGATTTCCCCCCTTTTTTATTTTGGTCTAGAGTTCAACAGAGGGCTTCAAAAACCCTAAAAAATTAATTCTATTGTCAAAGATCATCCAATGTGATTCTGTACGATCGTCCTATTCGATTAGTTCAAAATAACAAACAGAATTATCTTGTATGATCAGTTCAAGAGTTTATACTAATCATCTAAGATGATTCTGCAATCATCTAGGATAATTAGTTAACAAATTTATGGTTTTAATCTTGCATGATTGGGGGTCATCCCATACATCCTCTCGATCATCTAGTATGATCATTACTAATCGTCCTAGACGATCAGATTGAACAAATTAATCATAATTAGTCTCTTAATCATAGGACTAATTTAGGCATGATTGTTATAGATTATCTAGTATGATGTATATCATGCTGGACGATTAGAACAAAATATGAATCTTAAAATCTTTCCTAAATTATAATTGGTGACTATTTTTCATGATCATAATAGATCATCCTATATGATCTAAATCTTCTAATACAATTTGTTAGATGAGTTGATCGTACAATATGATATAAATTGTATAGTATGATTAGTTAAAAATTTTAACATCTGGTTTTGACTCAATCTCACTCCCCCTGAGTGTGTGTGTGCATGGTCACCAAGCTAACATATACCCTTACAGGACTTGACTTAAGAAATAAAAAATACATCAATTAATATTACAAAAAACTTTACAACATAACATATTCTACCCAATCTTCAGCCTTGAATCTTCGTTGGACTGTGTATGCTATTCCTGAAATGTTAGTATACACACAAATAAATATATATTGCAAATACAAATAGACATAAGGATGTGAGTCACAATATTATTATCGTAAAAAATATAAACTTGTGAGCTCGAGTTGCAACAAATAATATCTATGTTTAATTACACGAGATATATGTTTGGGTCAAGTAAATCTCTTATGGTCAACATGGTCAACCATGGCGACCCAAGGTGAATAAAGGGTTATAATGGGCTAGGATAAGTTTAAGGATGTGTTTAGGATGTTGAAGACATAATGGAAATGTTTAGAATTTCTTTGATTATAGAAATTGATGTTTAGGTCAAATGAATATCACATGGTTGAATTACTAATCATATTGTGTTGTACAGATCATTCTATAAAATTATCTAAGTATTTTCTTAATTCATAACCATGAATCAAGGAGCATGTTAAAAATCAAATCTAGAAAATATTATACTATATGATACAAATCATAAAGGTCAATCAAATAGTACAAAATTTTAAATATCCATTTCAAAAAACTTTAAATGAGATTTTTTAGAAAATTACTATTGAAAACATTAGAAGTCTTTGAGAGAAAACTTTTATTTTTAGTTCCACTAATCTTTTGGGATTTTTCACTTTGTCTAAAAGAGGTTCACGCTAGATTTTGCTCCATTGGTTGTTTCTCCAAAATCATATTTTTTAATCCTCTAATTTGAGAGTCTGAAGCTCAGAGATTTTTCACTTAAAGAAGAGAACATTATTTTCAAAGAAATTTTGGAGAAACTAAAATGGATGAAAGTTCCAACAAACTTTTAAATGTAATTTTCTAAAAAAAATTGAAGTGTAAACATAAAATTTTCATGTAGAATTTTTTTATTTTGCTAGAAAAGTTAATTATATGGGCATTATTGGCACAAATATCCATAAGAAATTCCTACTTAAAAAAAAATAGAAATAGCTACGAAAAAGTCTACCGATGAGGAAACATTATGAGGTGCGGAGATCGGACGTAGCTTCGCATCTGGATGCGAATAAAAACTTGACATGTGGATCTTCCATGTGGATTTTTTTAAGTATTATTCTTGCTTTATGTCTTGTCAGCCCGACCGACCCGACTAAATGAGAATTTTTTACTTTTCACCTTACATTAATAACTTTTCACTCTCTTCCCTCGCTCGATTCTCCAAAAGTTTTTCTTCCAATCCTTCAGCATTTCCATTCTCTAGGACCTTCTCGAGGGTAGACAAAGTTGGTCTAATTAGTCTACATTTTAGAAAAGGTAATATATGTTGTGCCTTTGTTACATATTTACTGTGCTTTATGTGTGATTTCACTTTTTTTTCTTTCATGTTTTCATTTCTTACATTGATTATATAACTAATTTTTTTCACTGTATTTTTTTTTTTTATATATTTTCTTTGGTTTATAACCCTTCTCATCCACGAATATATGTTATATTAATTGATTTGTACTTGCACTTTATGTGCGTTTACTTACACTTTTGTTGTGCTTTACTTATGCTTTATATGTGCTTTTGTTATGCTTTACTTGTGCTTTACTTGCTCTTTACAAGTGCTTTTGTTGCACTTCATTTGTGCTTAACTTGCTCTTGTATTGTGTTTTTTAAGATGACTCCTTATCAACGGCTTATTAGTTTTCGTTGCTATGCTACCACCTTCAGAAATATTTGCAATGCATTATAAACGAAGAAGTTGGGGAGATAAGGACTTTGCACATTCATCAGTTTTTGAAGTTCCCGCCATTCCACCAGTGTATACCTCTTTTATATGAAATTCTAAAATTTTGGAATACTTCTAATGAAGGCTTCATTGTCAATAGTCATTTGCTTAAAATCATTTCTTATGAGGTGGTTCTGCTCACAGGTCTGATTTAAATTAAGGAATTTATGATATATTTTTTAATTTTGTAATATATTATCTTTGGACAATTAAATAAAATCTTCTCAGAGGTTTGCCTAATAAAGATGTTGATGAAAGTTCGTTAGGGATGTTAAGCCCTATAGAACTGGCCCAAACATAATTAAAAGAGAGAGGTGATTTGGAAAACTTTAAAACCAAAGATAAAACTCCAACCAAAATCACCACAAACAAAGTGCGGAAGAAAAATAAATGCAGAAGCGATAATAAGAAAAGAACACATCGGATTTATAGTGGTTCGGTCAAACCTTGACCTACATCCACTCCTTGGAGGCACCCTCCAAGTATTGCACTAAAAAAGTGTCTCTCTTTTATCCCCCACAGCTAGGTGGAGAAGCCCTTACAAAATCACTTCCACCTTCCCCGGTGCGGCGGAGTCGCCGGGTCCTTTGACACCAAAGAGATCTTCTTCTTTGGTGAACTTACCTCGAGACAAGCCTTGAATTCGATGGAACTAAGGTGCGAGTTCGCCGGAGCAACCGTGTGGATCCCCCACCACACTCACTTGAGTTCCTCCCCCTCACAGGATCTTCTCCCTCTCAAACTCCACCCTTTTCTCTCTCCCTTTCAAGCTCTCTCTTCAAGTTTCCCCCACAAGAATGAAGCTACAATGGCAGCCAAAGACACTTACAAAGTGCCTTGTCATAGCTTAAATAGAAGAGCTAAAAATGATCTCATTAATGCAAGTTGCCGTCATTATCGTCCAGGACGATAGGCATATCGTCCTGGCCGATTATCCCAAATATAAGGAAAATTGTCCTGAATTGAAGCTGGACGATGTCTAATCGTCTCGGACGATCTTGTGAACGGCCTGGACGAAATCCCCATTAATTGCTTTCCAAAACTGCCTGAGAAATTTTGGAAAAATTGACCTGGATCGGCCAGGATGATATTTTATAGTCCAGGCCGATATACCAGTACGATATCCAAAAATAAGATTTTCCTAAGTAGATCTGGCAGCAGACTCTTGCTGAATTGAGCCGATCGTCCTGGCCAATACAAAATCGTCCAGGACGATGTGTTTTTCAAAAAGACGGCTGCTTTAATGAGGATGCCCTAATTAGGGTTTCTACTTTAGTCAGATCGTCCAGGACAATATAAATATCATCCCGGACGATGTTACCAAAAATAGAGGGCACAACAGAAAATCTTTCAAGTTACAAATCATCAGATGTCACACCAAATACAACAGACTCAAGAAAGGAAAAAAGATTACAAACTGACACAGACCTAGTCTACCCAATCTTTAGTTGGTTCCAAATTGTAGTCTGATCGTGTGGACCTGAAACGTTAGCACATAAGGCAATCGTAGAGAAATAAGGAATGTTTCCTATCATCAAAATCATAAACCATAGATCCGCAACAGTTGATATTAATTGGAAGAGTGAGCCAGTCAAAAGGCTTCTATCAATATAAATAAAAATTGAAATTACAAAACTAAATAATTAATTGACAATGCCATAAAGTTAATGACTTTTATAATATTTTTGGGTTCTAATTTATTTTTTTCACCTAAATAACCATAAAACCCCAATAAAGCTTATATATATAGAAACTAATGTAGATGAGTTCTCCTATATTAATTAGGCTGCAAGTATTAGAGATTTCATGGTCGAGGAATTTGATAAAATTGCAAATAAGTTTGCAATGGAGAAACTACTGGGTTATATCAATAGTTTTTTTTTTCTCTTCTACTGGTTAGTACAAAGTTTATTTATATTTATATATTAGAAATTTCATGGTTCATTAATTTATAATTAATGATATAATATTACTTAACATGATTTTATGCATGGTGTTATGTAGATATAGTTCATGGAACACTTCTTCATAAATAAACTGACCAATCCAGAATTAAGATTATATTTTTTAATATTGGATGGGAATACTTATATTTTTTATATCTAAGAGAGAGCTATCAATTTACTTAAATTTTTTAAAGAGTATGTTTGAGGTTTTAATTTCCTCTTATATTTCTTTTAATACCAAACCACATCTAAATTAAAGTGCAAAAAAGCATATTTATAGTGCATATATAACACAACAAAAGCATAACTAAAGCGCACTTAAAGTGTATATAAAACAAAACTAAAGCATAACTAAAGTACAATTTATTATCTTTTATAAAGCTCTGACTTTTTCTAATATTTGTTTAAATTTTGTGCAAATTTATCTTGTTCTACATGATGTTACTAAGGAAGAAATAAAAAATATGAACACTGACATAAGTACTATTCAAAATCTCAAAATTCAAACTCATCAATATCCCCTCAAAATCCACACATCATAATAAAAAAAACTTGACATCCCTATACCTCACTCTCCCTTTGAAGGTCCTCCCCATTCTCCATATCAAGAACACCCTTAAACTTCTACTGAACCTCCTGCTCAACCACCTTTACCTAATGGTGAAGATTGGGCTAGTGATAAGAATAAATTACTGGGTGCATTAAAAAAGATGTGAAGATAATTTGGGCAGAAGGGTTGATTGAATTGAGGATAATTTAGAAAAAATTGATGCATCAATTGAATATCTGTAATACAAATTGATCCACCATCTGGCCCAATGTGAATATGATCATAACAAATCTTTTATATCTTTATTTTTCTCAACTATTCAATCTATAAAGAAACCCAAAAATGCTCCAACTATAGATGCTACACCACCACCCAAGACAGCCGTAGTTCAACCACCCACTAAAGATGTAGCTCCACAACCACCCACTATAAATTTTGTTCCACCACCATCCTCTATAGATGTTGCTCCACCACCACCCACTATAGATGTTGCTCCACCACCACCCACTACATATGTTGCTCCACCACCACCCACTATAGATGTTGCTCCACCACCACCCACTATAGATGTTGCTCCACCACCACCCACTATAGATGTTGCTCCACCACCACCCACTACATATGTTGCTCCACCACCACCCACTATAGATGTTGCTCCACCACCACCCACTATAGATGTTGCTCCACCACCACCCACTATAGATGTTGCTCCACCACCACCCACTACATATGTTGCTCCACCACCACCCACTATAGATGTTGCTCCACCATTACCCATTACATATGCTCCTTCAATACAGAGTAAACTTCTATCCACCACTCCCGAAAAGTTCCTCCATTACCAATCACATAAACTAAAAAGAATAAGAGATATCAAGAAATCCTATGAAATATCAAAGAAACCAACACTGACCCATGAAGTGATTTCTGTTGATAAATTATAATTTGTACCTTGCCTTGCGTAGGTTACAATGGAATATCCCAGGAAGGATTTCCTAACTAAAGAGCAACAAACATTTATTGATGACTATTTTAGAAAGTTTTTTAAAAAGTAAGTTAGATTATGGTTTAGCTTAACATGCATTTTATATGCGCTTTTGATGCACTTTACCTGCACTTTTGATGTGTTTTTAATATTCTTTACG
>NW_021320030.1:47600-102073 GCF_001605985.2 Dendrobium catenatum | reverse complement strand
ACCCTACTTATTACAGGGAAATCAGAAATCAGGATCAATCCACATTTAAGAGTTACAAATAATCAGATAATATTTTAGTCAGGAAACAAATTTTTCCTTTCCAGGATATGCAGAACTATCCCCTTATATCTCCCTTATGGCATTAGTGCACCCATCTTCCCCTTATAGCTCCCTTTTTGTGATACAGCACCAAGATACTTCAGCATATATGCCTTCCCATTTGGCTCACGGCACCGATGACCAGATGCTTGCTTATACCAAAACAATATATAAGTGCTTTGTATTCAGCACCTTGAAACAAATATACAAAATTTTAAGAACTTCACATAAACTTCCCCTTATAGTCTCCTTTAACGTCCCCTGTATTATAGCTCCCTAAATAGCAATTTACAGAATTCAAAATCATTGCAGAGGCAAAAGTCCGGAAACAAAATCAGAAATCAGACAAAAAGTCGGGCAGCCACAACGGCAGTATACGGGGATTTACACAATTTTTCCCTTCAAAAATCCACCAATTCACCAAATTTGCACGATAATTATAGTATAAACAATATTTCAAAACGAGTTTATTTCTACGGTGCACACTAGCATTTAATATTCACACAGAAAAATACAGACGGAAATTAAATCAACGTCGTTCAATCAAAACGATCCGGACAAATTATTAAATCGCGTCAACATTTAGTTATTAAGGAAATGGCAACACCCGGGCACAGACAAACTTTAACATACAGGAAAAGTTACGCGGAAAAACTAAACCAGTCGGGAAAATCGGACGAAAAATCGTTACAAAAACGAAAACTTTCGGCAGAAATACCGCCAAACCAGCGACGGTTCTGAAATTTGAGGGAAGTCGGGATTGTTGGCCTTAACCTTGCGTTACAGGCAATTTCCTGAACAGGGTTCTCTTCGGACGAAAACAGCTCGGCGTCGCCCAGAAAATCCAAACTTTTCCACTTTTTTTCCTATCGTTTTCTCTCTCTCTCAGCTTTTTCTCTCTCGTTTCAAAATATATCTCATTTCTAGTATATATCCGACTGATCGTCCTGGACGATCGACTTCGTTCCTGGAACAATGGAAACTGGAGCAAAAAACTGGATATTACATAAGTGGTCAATAACTTTCAATAAGAATTTATTTGGCCAGGGACATTTTATTCCACCACAAAAGCATAGCAAGTTGTACTATAATGTGTGTAATGACTTTTTCCAAAGACAACAAGATCAATTAACTGGTTATTTTTTAGGTTAGGGAAAGGTATTAAAAACTTGATGTTGGAAATTGGCATGTTGAGGGAGTACAATATAGGTAGCCTGATGAAATTATTCTTGTGTGAAGGCAGCTTGATATTAAAGCAAACTGTTTCTCAATTTTACTCAAAGAAAATTTATTATTTATGTTTTTGAGGAAAAAATTTACAGGGTAAAGGAGGAAATGAGTTATAAACTTCGTCTATATTGATTCCAAAGTTTTCTAGTCAACTTACATTAATGATATGGATTCAAAACATCTCATTGGGTTGTTAACTTTGCATTGGCAATTAAAATGTAGGCATTCAAGCAAGCTTTAGGAAGTTATATGATTGGATTTGTTGTGTTTCTCACTATATGAAGAGTTTTGAGATAGTTAGATATGCAAATTCCTTGAGAAGTTACCTTACCCACTTGGATGTCAAACGAATGGTTCTTGAAAATAAAAATCAAGGTGAGAGATTTATACATCAAATTAGCACACAAAGGCACAAGGAGATGAGGAGGCTAGCGAGTACATGGTTGGTCGCAATGAAAGACATTGCTAAAAAATATAGACTAATTTTTATATTGGCAGAAAAACCCATAAGTTTTGTTTGCAAGAACTCACAGTTGGGGACATTGCCAAACTTGAAAGATTCCTTTTTTTGTTAAAGTGTAAAGCCTAAAGACAATATCTAATGCAAGATGAAAAAGCTTACTTGGGAAAAGAAAGAGATGCCTAAGAGGTAATTTTAAGTATCATAATAATTACATTTGTACTATATATATTTTATTTAAATTTAAGCTGGTAGTTTTTTAACCATAGAAAAAACATTTTGTGGGGAAAAACAAAAGTGATGGATGATTACTTTTGCAAAACCCATATGACAATTGATTGATCCTTCTTCACTCAGATATAATTATCTTAAAGCATTGTTGAATGCTTTTAGTTGAGGCTTAATTTATTATATCTGTGGCAAATTAGTAACAAGCTAAGCTAGTTGTTTTTTTGTTTGTTTGAGTACAACTAATGATTGTATTGTAATGTTTTATTTGCTTCAAAGTTGGGAAATTAATGAATTTATTGTAATAAGTATTGATTTGTTTAACTAAAAACTCAAACCTACTTATATAAATTTTCATTGAATTAATTTTAAAAAGGTGATTCAATAAATTTTACACTTTATTCATAAAAAACATAATAAAATGTGTTTTATTGCACTTTTAGTTTCACTGAATTGTGTTATATCTGCTCTTTAATTTTGTTTATAACTCGCTTAAAAGTTTGCACTATATATGTGATTTATGCGGGCTTAAAATCGTTTCTTTAGTTGTGCTATTATATGTACTTTGGTTTTGACTATATTTCTACACTTTTTGGTTTATGTACTATATTTCTTATGCTTTGGTTGCCACTTATTATATGTGCTTCTATTGCGTTACCATTAATTTCTTATTCAATAAATACGATAATGCATCAAATATACATTAATTTATAACTGACTTAACATTAAACCAACACCAAAATATATAGTTGAAACATTAAAAACAAACTCCAAATGTGGATATGATATAATTTTATGAATATGATTCTGACATTACCTAATGTTAACACTTTAAAATTTATAAATTTTACTTCTTCGTTCTAAGAAAAGAGCATATCAGAATTATAACCTTAAATTTTGGGCAATTTATTTTTTTCCTAGTCTTTATAAGGATTGTAGGTCTATTTTTCCTTTCGAAGAAATGCTATTGTCCCCAATTTATATTTGCAGATAAAATATCTTCTTAGTTCAACTATTGTTTGACTGGAGGTTGGGAATCTATAAACAATTTGTGAAAATTTCATTTTACTATATCGCTTGTAAAAGGTTCCTTTTCCGTGGTCTTTATACAAGATTTATTCTAAAAAGAATTTTAAACAAGTGTTTTATTTTTTGGTTCAATTATTGTGGTAAAATATGTAAGTTACATATAACAGGCTTTTGAACTTTTAAACTCATAACATATATTTCTTGTGTTTCTTGGATTGGGTAAGGAAATTATTTTAATTTCCAAACTCTGCCTCTTTCATCTAACCTATAATAAGGATCGCAAATTGACTACTAAAAATGATTGGGTTGAACCGGTAAAAATTGAGTTTCCTTACTAAACCAGATTTATTGTGTTGGACAAAACATATGAAAAGTGTTATTTGTTTAATCCTTGTATACCTGTAATAAGTCCAACTGTTCTAAAGAAAATTTAATGTGATTAATAATTATTATAAATAAGATATTTTCTACTTTAACCTGTACAATGGAGAGGATGATATAAGTAGTATTGAAATTAATTTGTCATTAATCCACTCTTCTTAGGATAATAAAAAAAACAAATTGTAATCTCCATTGGTTGTCTCTTAAACATTTCATTTATTCAATAAGAAACATCTATATTCAGCTCTGGTTTCACTATGTTTAACCAGTATGTAAAAAATAAGGGTCATTTCCCTAGTAAAATAAAGGAAAAAAAAAATAATAGCACGTGGTATAGTGGGCATGTAAAGCGCACGTATCGGATTCAAGGCTTGTCTCGAGGTAAGTTCACCAAAGAAGAAGATCTCTTTGGTGTCAAAGGACCCGGCGACTCCGCCGCACCGGGGAAGGTGGAAGTGATTTTGTAAGGGCTTCTCCGCCTAGCCGTGGGGGCTAAAGGAGAGACACTAGTTTAGTGCAATACTTGGGGGGTGCCTCCAAGGAGTGGACGTAGGTCAAGGTTTGACCGAACCACTATAAATCCGGTGTGTTCTTTCTTTTTACTATTTCCGCGTTTTAATTTCCGCACTTTGATTGTGGTGATTTGGATTGTGTTTTGGTTTTAAAGTTTTCCAATTCACCTCTCTCTTTAATTAGCTTGGGACTAAGTTCAAGAGGGCCTAACATCCCTAACGGACTTTCAATTTGTATATATATAAGCAGTCATCTTTAATTCTTTTACAAACTCCAGACACTTTACAGTCTCAATCTATATACAACAGATCTAAGAAAAATAAAATTTACGTTTCTCTTTACAAGTACAAGGAACATTCTACTTTGTAGGTAAGTAAAAGTAGGAAAATAAAAGCAGTTATATAATTATGCATGGTATGAGTGCATTGTGAACCGTTATAAATGTAGGAAAGTAAAGACAGAAAAAGAAAGTACACAGTCCTCACATATTAACTCCGCACTCTAGTGTACAAACAGAAAATAAATATGCATGCTATGCATTACAGGAAAGTAAATAGACAAACATAGGTGCCCTCTAAGCAAGACTCCAGCAAACAAAATCATAGCAAACCACTGGCCTAGCCTAGGCTAAAGTTGGTAGTCCTAGCAAGCATCTAAGTATGTGAAAGAGGTCGTGTGGCTTGGATAGGTCCTATATGAATTATTGTTCACATTGCATGTATTATTAGAATTTATTTATTAAAGGCAAATGTGAATTTAACTGAAGTTTAAGTAGAGTGTATTTGAATTTTAATTTATTCCAATTTTAGATATTAGAGTTATTTGATTTAGTTTTAAAAAACTTATAGATTGATAACTTCCTAAGTGCAGGAAATTATCAATTTATATGTCCTAGGGCTTTCAAAATACACACTCATCTTATAAGGAAGATAAGTGTTCATTTAAGAATCCCCAAAATTTTATTAGAGAGAGGAAAAGGGACCTTATAAATGCAATGTAACATACATTCCCTAAGGAGTCGTATATGTTACATAAGGTTTGTGCGTTATTATATTTGTTTGAAGATCTCGAAATCCAAATATATTAGTGCCTTCCTAAAAGGAGTCATGAACAATACATGAGAGATCTTTTGGTTATTTAAGAGTATTAAAAGGCCTTTTAAATCGGAATGCCTAAAGCCCTCCAAAAGGAATCAAGCTTTAGGAATTAAGGCCTTAACCCATTAAATCCAAATTAATGATCAAATTTGATTGATTAAAATAAATATTAATCAATCAAATTATCAAATCAATTTAGTTTAAATGAGTTAAAATTTAATTTAAATCCTAATGTATTTTATTATAATATTTAGAATCTTTTAATTAATCATTAAATTTTTAATGATCTTAATTAAAGATGAATGATTTATTAATGAAATTAAATTAGAAAATTTTCAAAAATTTTATTTAAGTTTAATTATTAATCTCTAATTTTTATTAAGTTTTATTTGAATTTTTGTGAATTTTTAGAATTTATTTAGTATTTTTAATTAATTATTAGAGGAATTACTTAATTAGTGATTTATTAAAGAATTAAATATTAGAAAATTATTTAAAATTAAAATCAATGTATTTCTAGCTTATTTTGATTTTAAATGAGTTTATTTTACATTTTTGAATTTTATTTGATTTTTATATGAATTGTAAGGCATTTGTTTAAATAATGCTAATTAAGAGTGATTAGAGATTTAATGAATGATTTTATGAAATTTGGATTTTGATTTTGATTTTATTTGGTTGTAGACTTAATTTAGAGTTGATTGAAATTGAATGAAGTTTATCTTAGATTTTTATATATTTTATTTGATTTATTTGAATTTATTGAAAATTAAAACCCTTAATGAAGGGTTACCTAGATCTACTAGTTGTTTGGGGTCAATTAATGTCCAATAAAGGTGAATTTGATCAAAAGGTATATGACACTATTTTTCTAAGTTGATGTTTCATCCCAAAAGGGATGTGTGTAGTTTTCCATAAATCTGGCAAAGTTGACTAAGACACACCTTAATTGTTGTCCTTAGTGTCACTAGGTTGTAGGATAGAAATCAAGTTATACTAACCATTGGACACTAATTACAAGCACACCAAACATAGCAATCATGAATCAAAGAAATAAAAGTTACCCTAATATTCTATGGAATAGTTTTATAATAAATTCTTATAGCTATAAGTCATGTGATAACTCATAGACTTACATAATCCATTATAAGGGAATAGATGTACTAAATTGGTTTGAAGTTGTTTAGGGATACATGCCAATATACCCTAATCAAAGTCAATCTAATTTCGTTGTATGATCATGTATAGTTAGCTAATTATTAAGCTAAATTAACATGACATTGAAAGTAAAATTTTAAATTAAACTATACATGATCAATATCTAAACTTATTTTCAGTGAAAGATGACTTTACACTGATTCCATAGAACTCTAACATGATTGAAATGAGTTTTAGATTGAGTAGATTATGAATTTCCAAAAATTAAGATCAAATCATGATCAAGATTTTGTAAATTCATAATTCAGTTTATATTGCATCAAAATGGCTTAAGCAAATTATGTAGCATCAACCTTAGATCCTAAGACCTCTCTGCCATGTTTCAACCAAAAATGCTTTATATATTTTTATTTAAAAATAAAGTTAGATTTTCTGTATTATTGAAATTACTAATAAAATATTAATCAAAGTAATTTTTAATTATTTTTAGAATATATTACCTAAAAATACTAACAAAAAAAGCCCAAGAACTCCAAAAATGGATAAGAAATGAAATTCTTATGAATTTTTGAAATTTTGGTAATTTTTTAATTTATTTAGATGTTTTAAATGCCCAGTCAAATGGCAGCGCTGACCGAGACACGCGGCGCACACGGGGACGGCCACGTGGATGGCGCCAGTCAAGCGGGACCCACCACTTAACCAGCGCGACAGGGTTTGCGATCGTCAGAACGATCTGGGCATGGATCTGACGGCTAAGATTAAACCCGCGGTATAGGGGTCGATCCTGGATGATCAGACGGTCTAGCGAGATCCCGTAGTTTGAACGTACGGGTAGAATTTAGCTCGCTAACGATCTGGCTAAACTGTGATTGAAATGAGGCTTAAACCCGGGTTTAATCACAGCCGTTGATCGCAAAAGTGCGGATCCAATGGCTGGCGACGTCATCTTCAACTTACAGCAAACCGAAAACCCTAGATTTCTTTTTTGTTTCAATTTCACAAAATATTTAACCAAATGGCTTAAAATTTTAAACAGAGGAATAATAAGATCTAAGGAAGAATGGGGGAGTATTTTCTAAACATTTGATGCAATATTCTGAATGTTATTTAAGAACCTAGAAAATAAACTAGGGCTTAGGATTTATCGAGCAAGAGTTGATGGATTCGGATGTTTTAATCATGGTTGAATTTGTTGACTGTCCACATGTTGTTTCCTTTCAGACTTCGAGCTTGGAGGAAGCCTCTACGTATATTTGAGGGAATTTGGATGGATCTAAGTTCAGTCCTACGTCGATCTCGCGTCCGGTGAGCTTTAAATGCCGGGAAGAGGTTGAGGAAGGTTGAGAGGAGCTCAAGGAAGTAAAACGAAATGCTAGTTTGCTCTGAGGATCAGTGGAATGAGAGATGGAGTCTAATGATTCAATCCCAGCCTTTTGCTCTATTCAGAGATTTGGAGCCAAAAGGAGCGGCTGGGATCAACTGGGGGAGCTTCTGGAATGGTTGACATCTGTCCCAAATGGTTAGCGAGCAGAGGGGGCGGCTGCCTCAGGTGAAAATGACCCTAAGTCATTATAAAATGTGGGGGACCGCTAGGTTGGTAGGCTCGGGATATGGGGCTGGGGGAGCTCGAGCTGGGTTCAGGGAAGCTTTTGGAGTCAATTTTATTAGCTGGCGTGGTCTGGGTTGGAAAGAAGGTTTGATTTGAGTTGGTTTGACCATGAGACCCCTTTTTAATCTCCCATTGACTGATTGACCAGTCAATGGGTCAATGAATGCTGAGGTGGTAGAGAAGGAGTCTAGAGAGCTGTTTAGACACATTGGACCCAATGCCAAAGACAAGGAGATGAGGCTTTAATAGGTTTTGACCATTTAAGATTTGTTTGAGATCTCATTAACCATTTGACTGGTCAAAGGGGTCAAAAGCCGCTGAGTTGGCATCTAGACCAAGCTTAGAGTGTATCCAAATTGCTAGATTGTTCTAGTTTGAGCTGGGTGAATTGAAAGGGTCAGTTTGACCAAAGAAATGGTTATTTAAGCATTGAGTTAACTGGTCAACCAGTCAAATTGACTGGTGACATGGCATAAAGAGAAGGTTTGAGCTAATAGATTAAATTTGGGGAGGTTGGATGGCTAGGATTTGAAGTTTGAAGGCATTGAAGGGATTTTGATCTAAATATTCAAATTTGACCAAAATCAAAATGTTGACTTGGTCAAATAACACTTGAATTTGATTGGCCAAGGTTTAAGGAATGATTGGGCCATAGTTGGGAGTTGATCTGAAGCTTAGGAAGGGTTTGATACATTGAATGGGTTGAAATGACTTTTCTAAGCCTTAAGGGGCAATTGGGTCAACTAGGTTGACCGGGTCAACCAAGTTGACCCAGGGTGTGGGTCTTGGCTGGACAAGTTTGAAATTATATTTGAAGACCAATAGAAGTAGTTGCATTGCTTAGATAAGTCATTTCAGTCAAATCACCTATTTAGATCCTTAAATGTCTTCTTAGGTCAACCAGGTTGACCCAGAGTCTGGGAATGGGTCCAATAGGTTTGGTTTGATATTTGAAATTTTTTGGAGGTGGTTGCATTTGATTTGGAGCTCATTTGATCCAAAATGACTATTCATACCCCAAATGGGTATTTTGGTCATTTTGACCTCATGTCCACTGGAGGCTAAATGAGTCTAACAAAATGCAGTTTATTGATCAACATGTCAGGATTAATGGTATGGAAGAGATTGGAGGCTTTGGAGGAAGCTCCAAGGTCAAAATCTACTGGGTAGCAGGTCTAGTGGCATAGGGTATAAATATTTAAAGGTTTTACAACCTTTAGATTTCAATTGAGTTTCTGGGGTTAGAGACCTCAGAATGGGCTCAAATTTGGAGGGTTACCTATAGAGACATGTATTATTACTTTACAAGTAATATACTCTAAATCAGAGGTCATTTGACTAGGTTTTGATGTATATAAAAATTCACTGGAAAAGGCCTTTATGATAGGGCCTTTGGACTTAGGATTTGAGTCTGGATTCTTGGATTTGATCAGGATTTGATTGAAATCTAGATAGATTGGGATATGGATTGACTTGAGTTTGAATTGATTATAAGCCTGGATTGATTTGAATCTGAATTGATTTTAAAGTCTTGTGTGGACCTCATGCAAAAAATGAGGTCAACAAGCCCGAACCTTAAATCCTTCCAAAGCTTCTACCATTTGATCCAAAGCGAATCAGAGTTTGAGTTTAACTAGGAAAGGATTTGTGGACAGTCTACAAGTGCAACAAGCCCAAAATCGACTGGATCCACCATGTGGATCGAGGTATATCGCCAACCCTAGTTAGAAACACCTAGATCTAATTAGCATTCATAATACCGCGTCATAGACCTTGAAATTAGTCGCCCATTGATGCTCTTCATATATAGATTCTAGGTCTAAAATTTTATAGCATTTGGTTGAGTAAATCGATCAAATGAAATGAATTATCATTTTGACCTTCAGGTTCGCCCTAGCCCTGATCCAGACCGTTGATTCCTTGATCAACGGTCATGATTCACGGGTTCTGCGGTCTCATTTGACCGCTCGATTAGACCCCACAGTTTCGCGTGCGGCTGGTTACGATCCTGACTGTCAATCTTAACCGTGGGTAATCAGACGATTTCGTACCTTCTTCCAACATGGTTTAAGAGCGGGCATGAAATTTCACGCCGCGAAAATCATTGCCAATGATTGTGCGGTGGCGAAATCATTGGCAATGATTGCCCGCAACCGCGGGATGTATCCTGAGCCGTCATGTGTCAAATCAAGGGATTTTTTGTATTATTTACTTTGACTGGAAGTTCAATTTTGGAAAGATTTAAACTTTGACTGGAAGATCGATTTACAGAAAAAGCAAAAACCCAGACGAGAGATCGATTCTTGAATGAGCGAATTTAGAACCTGACCAATAGATCGATTATCGGAAAGGTTAAATTTAAACTTTGACTGGAAGATCAATTTCCAGATAAAGAAAATACCCAAACGGGAGATCGATTCCCGAATGAGCATATTTAGAACCTGATCGATAGATTGATTATCAGAAAGGTGAAATTTAAACTTTGATTGGAAGATCGATTTACAAAAAACGTAGATACTCAGACGAGAAATCGATTCTCGAATGAGTGGATTTAGAACCTGACCGATAGATCGATTATCGGAAAGGTGAAATTTAAACTTTGACTAGAAGATCAATTTCCAGAAAAAGCAGATACCGAGACGAGTGATCAATTCTCGAATGAGCGGAATTAAAATCTGGCCGATAGATCGATTATTAGAAGGTGAAATTTGAACTTTGACTGGAAGATCGATTTCCAAAAAAAGCAGATACCCAGACGAGAGATCGATTCTCGAATGAGCGAATTTAGAAGAAAACTATATGCATTATACTAGGAGTTTGAGTTATCTTGTTCAAAAGATGATGTCAACACCGGAGATTTCAACCTTCAAATTTTTATTTCCTTGCAATGTCTACTAAATACATCATCTATCATAATATTTCTTAAGATATTGTCCATTTATAGGCAACATAGGAAGATTGCCTTTACACTCTATAAGCTGATAAGATCCTCCTTGGTAGACTTTCTCCACTACAAAAGATCCTTCCCATGTTGGTTCAAACTTGCCTCCTATCTTCCGATGAAATAGGATGGGTCTTCGAAGAACTAAAACCAAGTCTCCTACTTGAAAAGTTCTCGGTCGAACCAATTTATCATGAGCATGTATCATTTTAGCTTTGTACAACTCGAGGTTCTGTTGAGCCTGTAAACGCTTCTCTTTTAAACCTTTGAGTTCTTCCAACCTGAGTTTGGCAATCTGTTCTGTAGTAATATTGTAATTTTTTGCAGTTCTAAGTGAAGGTAGTTGAACTTCTAAGGGAATGACTACTTCCGCACCAAAGACCAAAGCGAATGGAGTAGATTGAGTTGGAGTTCTATATGTGGTTTGATATGCCCACAAAGCTTCAACCAATTTCTCATTCCATTGACGCTTATTGTCGTCCAAAGCCTTCTTTAAGATCTGAATCAAGGTTTTATTGAAGGCCTCCGCCAATCCGTTTGCCCGAGGGTAATAGATGGTGGAGTATCTCGAATCAATGTTGTGTCGTCTGGCAAAGTTGTTAATTTTAGTACTCCTGAATGATGGACCATTATCTGAGATGATCCGACGTTGGACACCGAATTGGTAAACAACAGTATCTTTGAAAAAAATTAAAACTTGCTGAGCTTTGACTTCTCTCAAAGGAACAGCCTCTGCCCATTTAGAAAAATAATCTGTAGCCGCTAGAATGAATCTATGGCCTCTGGAGGATGGAGGATCTATCGGACCGATGATGTCGGTGCCCCTGCTTTCGAAAGGCCAAGAAGCGATAGTTGGGTGTAGAACATTTGGTGGTTGATGAAGAACCACACCGTGCACCTGGCATTGATGACAGTGATGTGCAATTTTCATGCAGTCATCGATCATTGATGGCCAATAGTATCACATTCATTTGATTTTCATCTTCATCTTCGGACCCGATTGATGTGCTCTGCATAAATCAGCATACACTTCTTCTATAATCTTTTGTGCTTCTGATTTACTTAAACACTGTAACCACATCTGGTCGAATGATCTTCTGTATAGGGTATTATTAATCACAGCGTAAGATAGTGATCATCTCTTGATTTGATCTGCAGTTGATTTCTCCTGAGGGAGCTTATTTTCCCGCAAGTATTCGATGAACGGTTTTCTCCAATCTACCATTTCATCATTTGCTGCCAAAATAATTTTCTCCTCAGTTAAACATTCTTTGTTTATGTGTTCAAGATCTATAGGAGAAAGGACTTGTCAACCTTGCACTTCTATCAGGATTGAATCTTCTTCAGGGCACGCTAGTGCTTTAGCTAGTTTAGCAAGAGCATCCGTTGTAGAATTCTTTCCTCGAGGAATTCGATATAATGTGACGTTTGGAATCTTTTCTAAAAGATACATCGCATACCGGTGGTAAGGAACCTAAGTGTCTTTCAATACTTTAAAAATTCAAGCTATTTGATTGATAACAAGCTGTGAATCTCCAAAGATCTTGATTTCCTCGATCCCGTTCAAAATAGTCAATTCTAGCCCAATTATGAAGGCTTCGTATTCAACTTCATTATTGGTACATGGTTCTGACAGATGATAGGAGTAATACATGATACCTCTATCAGGTGTAACAAATAATATACCAATTCCTGCCTGACCGGAAAACAGTTCATCTAATTCTCCTTGTTGAATAGAAGCAGCACCGTTAAAATAGAATTCTCAGGTAAACTCTTCATTTGACTGAAGTTTCATAATTTGTTCATCTGGTAGTTCATCATTTATCGGGCAATCATCTTTTACAGGATGAGCTGCTAAGAAATCTGCTACTACTTGTCCTTTGATTGCTCGTAGATGAGTAAATGTGATGTCGAATTATGACAATATCATTGACCAATGGGCCAATCTCCCCGATAATATTGGTCGAGTCATCAGATAATACAAGGGATTTATTCTAGATATGAGATTTACTTTGTGAGAAAGCATATAATGCCTTAACTTCTGAGCGGCGAAGATTAAAGCCAAACAATGTTTTTCGATCGGAGGATAATTTACTTCGGTGGGAAGTAAATGTCTACTCAAATAGTATAGTGCATTCTCTTTTCATTCCTCATTAGATTGAGCTAATAAGGCGCCAAGAGATTCACTTAAAGCCGTTGTATATAAAATCAGTGGTTTCCCTGGTATAGGAGCTGCAAGCACTGGAGGATTCATAAGGTACTGTTTTATGCTGTCAAATGCTTTCTGGCAGTTCTGATCCCATCTGAACGGAGAGCCTTTCTTGCATAATGATGTGAATGGTTGGCATCTACCTGAAAGATTTGATATAAACCTCCTAAGGTATGCCAACTAGCCTTGAAAAGATCTCAATTGAGTGAGTGTTTTAGGAGGTGGCATTTCTAGTATCGCTTTGATCTTAGTTAGATCAATTTCAATTCCACGGTGTCGAACCACGAAACCTAAGAATTTTACTGAAGTAACGCCAAAAGCACACTTCAAAGGATTCATTTTCAGATCATATTGTCGTATTCTTTGAAATACAATTCTCAAATCATATAAGTGATCATTTCTTTCAACACTCTTAACAACTAGATCATCGACGTAACATTCCACTTAATTATGGATGAGTTCGTCAAAAATCTTTGTCATTGTCCTTTGATAAGTCGCTCCCACATTCTTTAAACTGAAAGGCATAACCTTATAACAGTAAACTCCTATCGATGTCCTGAATGCGGTATACTTCTCATCTTCGGGGTCCATTCTGATTTGGTTGTATCCGGATGAGCCGTTCATAAAGGAGAATATCGCATGAGAAGAGGCAATATCTACCAAGAGTTCCGGTATAGGAAGTGGAAATTCATCTTTAGGTCATGCTTTGTTTAGATCTCTGAAATCAATACAAACGCATATCTGATTGTTCTTCTTTCTGACTGGAATGATGCTAGCTAACTATGTCAGATATTTCTCCTCCCTAATAAAGCCCATGTTGATTAATTTCTTAACTTCGATGACGACCTGCTGCTCGATGTCGAGTCGCATTCATCGAGGTGCTTGTTTTATTGGGACTACTTCTGGTTGAATTGCTAATTTATGAACTGCTATATTTGGGGATAATCCAGGCATCTCTTCATAGCTCCAAGCAAAATAATCTTTAAATTCAGATAGGAGTTGAATCATGTCGTTCGTCTCATCCTCATTCAACAGAGAACTAATGAAAATCGGGCGAGGGTCTTCTTCCGTGTCTAGATTTATTTCTCTGAGGTCTTCGATCGTAGATCTGATTTCTTCCTCAAGTTCTGGAGGTGCATCCCAAATTTGAAAATCGTCGATATCGTCTGAAGTTTCTAAACAGATTTCGTTAAAAGATTTAACGTTCGTTGAAAAGAGACTATCGGATTCAAAATTATTAGAAATTACTAAACAATATTCATCGTCATCGAACGAACATAGAGTAGCAAAGCCAATACCATGCTTTGAAAATTGTTTATTATATTTTATATTCCATAGGTGTTCAAACTGCTGGGCTTCGCCTCTAGTCCACCTCAACGGCGTCAAACCCTATTTAGCAAATCTATTTGCAGCATTCGAATACCAATCAAAAGGCAATTCTATTATCTCATCCATAAAAGGATCACTGAGGCTTACATCAGTCTCTGGGGGTTTACTGGTAGAAGGTATGAAGTTATTGGCTTTGGTTTCAGGGTTTAGTGGAAGAGAAGCTTTCACTTCCAACCTCTTTACATCATTCTGGGATAAAGGGGTTAGGGCAATATTTTCCACATACCTTTTTAATCTCTCCATGGTAGATAAATTCGAATTATCTTCCCTAGTGACTTGGACCCTATCCTCATCATTATCAGTTTCTATATAAATCTCAAATTTTGGCTGATTTAAAAATTTCCTATATTCCACAACTTGTGGATATATGATTCGTCCTCCGAACTGGATTCCAAATCAATATGTATTGTAGGTTCCCTTATTTGTATGCCTTGAGTTATATTTTCATACATTTCTCTATTTTTCCATCCTCGACCTCTCCCTCTAGAACATTGTGCCATTCTACCACCTCTTTGTGAGGGAGGAGCAGGTGACCAACAAACATCGTGTTCGAGATCGGAATGCTGTTCTTTTTATTTTTCTTTCTCCTTTTCTTTCTCTTTTTCTCCCTCCTTCTTTTCTTTCACTTCTTTTATTTCTATTTTAGCCAAATTGAGTTTTTTAGAGAAGACTGTCTGCTTTTTTGGCAGATAATATGAAGCATCTTCGTATATGCCTACTTCGTGAATAAAAAACGATTGCAAATCACCTTTAATGTAGTGTTCTACTCCGTCTCGGGAGAATTTGATACACTGATGTAAGGAGGAAGGCACCATTCTATATTCATGAAGCAAGGGTCTACCTAGGAGAGCGTTAAAAGAAGTATCGGAATCTATTATATGGAATTTGGCTTCGATTTTGAAGGTTTATAAATCTAGAAGCAAGGTTATTGAACCTAAAGCTCTATCGCCTTTCTGATTGAATCCTCGTAGCATCATTTTTTTGGAACTGAGCTTATGAGTGTCAACCCTTAAGTATGCTAGAGTTTTAAGCGCCATGATGTTGACCGATGCACCCGAATTGATGAGCACAGGAGATACTTTAAAACTATCAATTTTGATAGAAATATAGTGGACGATTATGATCAGCTGATCCTAGTAACAAATCTTCATCTGAAAACGTGACACCGAGAACTTCCTTAAAATATAAAGCTTCTTCACTGGACTGCGTTGGGGCTAACTAAGCCATACAGATCTCTAGATCGAGTAAAGCTTTGACTAAAGCTTCCCTCATTTCTTTAGAAAGAACCAGAGCATCATAAATGCTCAATTTTGCAGGCAATTTTCTAAGATGCGCTAACACATTGTAGTCAACTTTCAGAATTCCCACATCTTCTAATTCTGTTTGCTGACCTTGTTGTAGTTGATTAGAAGTTTCTGGATTATCCACACCTTGCTTCTCCTTTTCGGTAGATGCAATTCGTGGGGGTAAGACTTTACCGCTAGGAAGAATAACCTGCACTACTTCTTGAGATGGAGCATCTTCAATGGACTCTATCTGTTGATCGTCAGTTACTATCTGGGTATCTTCTGGTGGTGTGTCTGAATCAGATAGTTCCAACTCTATCTTAATAGGATCACCCTCGACGTCTAGTACAGGGGAGTCACTATCGTAATAATATTGAAATTGTTCATTTACTTCATTTGTATCTACTATTTGAGAGTTGTTTTCATTGTTATTCGGATTTTGATCAGGATATTCATTAGAAGAGACAAGCATGATATACACAAAATCCTTTTTCATTGCTTTCTTAGCCCCAAGGGGGATAAAATAAAAGTCATACAAAGTTAAGGGTTTGAGCGACATATGCTCGCCATTTGTAGAAACAACTAACTTATCAGAACTTAACTCCGTCTCATTCTTCTACTCCTTCTTCGGGACTATGGGAGCTTGATCAGCTTGTACTTCTTTAGGCTCTATGATTGGAGCCTTATTCTTCTCTTCCTCATGAGCTACCAAATTAACCTGGATGGGATTCTGGACTCTCAGGGATTCCTAAAAAGAAGAACGATACATTTTATTAAGGATCTTTTTAGAGGATTGGGACAAAACTACATCCCATTTATCATTAGAATTTAGAGTGGGAGGTGCAGAAGGCTCACCAAATATACACATAGCAGATCTCTGATTTGGGTCTACTAAGTATTCTTTGGGTATCACAACCGTACCATCCTTATAGTTCATATCCAACCATTCTTTAAAAGTGATGCAGTCTTCTAGCTCATGCCCTAACATCTGATGATATGGACAAAAGTTAGGTTTCCCTGCTTTAGCAGCTTCTTCTATTCTCTTAGATTCAGGCAGTTTGAATCCTGGCTTCTTTACAAGACTTTTAAATATCTTCTTAATCGCCTCTCGTTTGAAAGGATAGACTTTTTTCATAAAGAAGTCAAACTTTTCTTTCTGTTGTTCCTGAGTAAGATAAGGTCGGGGTCTATTCTGCTGATCACCCTAAGATCTGTTATACTGTTGATACTGTAGAGGTCGATTAGGATTCTCTGACTGTATTTGCATTGGCTGCTTCCCTTTGTCCACTGCAGACACTGTTCTTGACTTCTTCTCTAACATCTTTTGAGGTTTCAATTTCTTTATTTCTAAAGAAGCCGGATCTTTTGAGAAAGGAAGTTGGGAAGCTTCTTCCTGAAGATTAGACACCTTGTTTAATAACTTCTCAAAGGTTTTAATAGTAAAACCCTTAAGCAAAAAGGCAACTGGACCATGAATATTCTTCAGGAGGATCTTTATAGCATGATGTTCTTGTAAATGGGGCTCAGATCTCATGCTAAGATTTCTCCATCTCAAAATATAATCCACCAGACTTTCTCCTGGCTTCTGGCTTTCAACTACTAAATCACCACAGTAATGTGATGCTTTGCACCGGAGAATCTTTTAACAAACATTGCTTCCAATTCATTAAAGGTACGGACCAACCCATTAGGCAGTTCAACATACCAATCGAATGCAATCCCAGAGAGACTATTGATAAATTGTCTGAACAACAAGCACACTACTGCCAGCATTACAACAACTAGCTCTGAAGTGAGCTAGATGTTACTTAAGATTACCGATACCATCAAAGTTTTTGAAGGAAGGAGGTACAAATCCTTTCGGATAAGGGACCAAATCATATTCTTCTGGATATGTCCTACCCTTTAAAACAGATGAGGTACTTTGAGCCTTAGCCAGAGCATCTTTAACTTGTTGTTCAACCATCTGCTTGATGTCCACTGGCTGCACTGATGGTGATTCAACTTTAATTAGTTGATGCACTAGTTTATTAAGTTCTTATATTATAACGGCTTTATTCTTTAAGTTCAGTTGTACTGATTCATCAGGAGAAGATTTAACTTGAGCTTCTGGGATAGGAGGATTGTTACCTTGCATCATAGAGATCATAGACATCATCTCTTCTAACTTATTCTCCATTCTCTGTATCTGTTCATTCTTTTCACTTAGTTGTTCCAAAAGACGATGAGTAGAATCTGCAGTATCATCTTCATCATCCTCGGCCTCAGCTGGTCCTACTTCACCTTTATCCTTCTCCTTCTCCTTTTGTAAAGAAGAATGAGTGTCAACCATATCAACACTTACAGACATTTCTTGATCCATGTTTTCATCTTCTCCCACTTCTTTCTCATCGATTTGGCGAATACTTTCTTTCAGATGATTCATAATTTCTTATATTAATTTGCCTCCCACATTATGTGGGTCGACTGGAGTGTATTCACTGGAAGGGGATGGTTCTATAACGAACTTCTCTTTCCTTGAACTTTCTTTTGCCACATCTTTCTTCAAACTCATCAATGTCGTAGGAGTTGGACTCATTTTGTGCCGCTAGAAGATGATTCTCTACCCTTAGAATGATATCGGTCATCCCTTGATGGGTACCGAGTAGGAGGATTATCGAAGATTCTGAGTGGACGATTTCTAGAATGATGTGATGAAGGAGGAGATATGGGATTATATCCTCGTCGGGCTAATGCTCCATACCCCAAAGATTTTGTAGGAGTCAACTGACTATCTTGATAACCAGAATCTGATACTGACACGATGAAGGAATTTCTTTGGTTCTCCACGACGATCTGATACAGTCGGTGGTCGACTTGGATCCGCTCCTTGAAACTGTACTCTTTTCTTAGCAGGAGGGGACTCTCCTATCCCTCCCCTTGATTGAGGATGTACTTCAGTGTAAATAACATCCTTGATACTCCTCAAAAATGCTGTCTTTGATTGGCCATAACCAGTGGCACAATCCTGAATCAGTCTATTTAATAAAGCGTTGAACTTTCTCTTCTTTTCATAAAGAGAAGGAATAATTGGGTTGTTCCAGAATGGAGTAGGTGGAGAATGTGTTATACGCACTATGCTCTCTTCCCCAGCCACAACAGACAATGGATAAAATCTGAAACTAGCTAATTGAGGGGAATTAACATACGCATCAGGGATTTCAGGAGTTATATTCTTTGATGCCTCAGCTGCGGCAACAACGACAGGATTGTTCTTCAATGCTTCAGCTCTTTTAACCCTTCGCCTCATGTGACAAATCATGTTATGACGTTGTGACTTAATGATCTCTGGGACGTTAGAAGATGATCCCAATTCAAAGTTCCCAAAGACTGGAGATTCAGCGACGATAGGGGACTTTCCTTTAGCCATGGCAGCTGACTGAGGATATGTCAAACAGGTAAATACCGAAAGTTTAGCAGCTGCAGGTGCAGCCACAGACCCACCCTCGACATTAATTTGGATAGGAGTTGATCGAACTAATTCCACTACTGGAGTCACCATCTTAGTCTGTGGTTCTCCGAAAGTGACTTGCAAATTATCGAATCCGGACCAAAACTTGATCTTATTGCCCTCAGCAGATTGGGCAGCGGTGATGTTGAAGTTGAAGACTAATTTTCCAGACATATTCTGTAATTCAAAGGTGATTCCAATCAGAAGCTGATCCTTTTGAGTCTATGCAAAGATCTGACTGCCGATAGTTGCACTGATTTGAATATAATTGGAGCTTAAGATGAAGATTGGATAGATTGAAGATTTGAAAGATGGAATGGTCCAGTTAAGGACCCATACCAAGGGGAAAATAAACATAGAGTGTGGATTTGGACTAGATATTTGATTGATTTAAGGATTGAAAGGAATAAGAATTAGATTGAAAAGAAATTAAATAAGGACCCATGTCCTTAAAGATTTCGAGTATACATGAGCAAATACGAGTAGAAGGAATTAGATCGGGGGAATAGAGTAGAAATTTATAATTTAAAGCCTGATCTCAACGCATTGAGTCAAAAACTGAATAAGAATGAAAAAGGGAAAACTCTAAGGCATGCAAATGACACACAAGTGACATGCAAATGTCAGATGACAAACGGGCAGCATAACCCCTACCAGACCTAGGACTAAACCTCCATTTTAGGGTGGACATCCACCAGGATTTTAGGATGAAGCCAGGTAACCATGGGTTATGCTCACTCACGTGAGCATGAACATGCAAACAGTGGACTCAAAATAAACATGCAAATGTCATTCAAATGACAAACAAGATGGGTTGACTCGATTTAAAGGATTCTACAAATATACAGTTTAAATAAAAGACAATCAAATCAATACAATTCTAAGACCACTCTACTAAGTTTCAGTAAAAATTATTTTTATATATTTTTATTTAAAAATAAAGTTAGATTTTCTGTATTATTAAAATTATTAAAAAATATTAATCAAAGTAATTTTAATTATTTTTAGAATATAGTGCTTAAAAATATGAACAAAACAAGCCCAAGAAATCCAAAAATGGATAAGAAATGAAATTCCTATGAATTGTTGAAATTCTGGTAATTTTTTGAATTTATTTAGAAGTTTTAAATGCCCAGTCAAACGGCAGCGCTGACCAGGACACACGTCGCACGCGGGGATGGCCATGCGGACGGCGGCGGTCAAGCAAAACCTGCTACTTAACCAGCGCAGTAGGGTTTGCGATCGTCGGATCGATCTGAGTACGAATCTGACGGCTAAGATCAAACCTGCGGTATCAAGGTCGACTCGGGATGATCGAACAGTTTGGCGAGATCCCACGATTTGAACAGACTGCCAGGATTTAGTTCTCTAACGATCTAGCTAAATCGCGGTCGAAACGAGGCTTAAACTCGGGTTTAAGCACAGCCGTTGATCGCAAAAGCACGGATCCAATGGCTGGCCACTGGATCCGCGTCTTCAACCTCCAACAAACCGAAAACCCTAGATTCCTTTTTTTGTTTCGTTTTCCACAAAATATTTAACCAAATGGCTTAAAAATTTTAACAGAGGTATAACAAGATCTAAGGAAGAATGGGGGAGTATTTTTTAAACATTTGATGGAATATTCCGAATGTTATTTAAGAACCTAGAAAACAAACCAGGGTTTAGGATTTATCGAGTTAGAGTTGATGGATTTGGATGTTTTAATCACGGTTGAATCTGTTGACTGTCCACGTGTTTTTTCCTTTCAGATTTTGAGCTTGGAGGAAGCCTCTATACAGATTTGAGGGAATTTGGACGGAGAAAACTTTGGTCCTACGTCGATCTCGCGTCCGGTGAGCTCCAAACGCCAAGAAGAGGTCGAGGAAGGTTAAGAGGAGCTCAAGGAACTAAAATTAAATGCTAGTTTGCTCTGAGGATCAGTGGAATGACAGATGGATTCTAATGAGTTAATCCCATCCTTTTGCTCTATTCAGAGATTTGGAGCCAAAAGGAGCGGCTGGGATCAACTAGGGGAGCTTCTGGGATGGTTGATATCTGTCCCAAACGGTTAGGGAGTAGAGGGGGTGGATGCCTCAGGTGAAAATGACCCTAAGTCATTTTCAAACGTGGGGGACCACTAGGTTGGTAGGCTCGGGATAGGGGTCGTGCCAGCGGCTGGGGGAACTTGAGCTAGATTCAGGGAAGCATTTGGAGTCAATTTTATTGGCTAGTGTGGCCTGGGTTGGAAAGAAGGTTTGATTTGAGTTGGTTTGACCATGAGACCCCATTTCAAGCTCCCATTGATTGTTTGACCACTCAATGGGTCAATGAATACTAAGGTGGAAATGAAGGAGTCTAGTGAGCTATTTGGACACATTTGACCAAATGCTAAAGCAAAGGAGATGAGGATTAATAGGTTTTGACCATTTAAGATTTGTTTGAGATCTCATTGAACATTTGACGATCAAAGGGGTCAAAGGCCGCTGAGTTGGCATCTAGACCAAGCTTAGAGTGTATCCAAATGGCTATATTGGTCTAGTTTGAGCTGGGTGAATTGAAAGGGTCTGTTTGACCAAAGAAATGGTTCTTTAAGCATTGAGTTGACTGGTCAACTAGTCAAATTGACTGGTGACATGGCATGAAGAAAAGGTTTGAGCTAATAGATTAAATTTGGGGAGGTTAGATGGCTAGGATATGAAGTTTGAGGGCATTGAAGGAAATTTGATATAAATATCCAAATTTGACCAAAATCAAAATGTTGACTTGGTCAAAAAATACTTGAATTTGATTGGCCAAGGTTTAAGGCATGGTTGGTCCATAGTTGGGAGTTGATCTGAATCTTAGGAAGGGTTTGACACATTGAATGGGTTGAAATGACCTATTCTAAGCATTAAGGGGCAATTGGGTCAACCATGTTGACTTGGTCAACCAGGTTGACCCAGGGTGTGGGTCTAGGCTGGACAAGTTTGAAATTATATTTGAAGACCAATAGAAGTGGTTCCATGGCTTAGATAGGTCATTTCAGTGAAATCTCCTTTTTGGACCCTTAAAGGGCTTCTTAGGTCAATCGGGTTGACTTAGTCAATCGGGTTGACTTAGTCAACCAGGTTGACCCAGAGTCTGGGAACGGGTCTAATAGGTTTGGTTTGATATTTTAAATTTGTTGGAGGTGGTTACATTTGATTTGGAGCTCATTTGATCCAAAATGACTATTCTTACCCCAAAGGGATATTTTGGTCATTTTGACCTCATGTCCACTGAAGGCTGAAATGAGTCTAACAAAATACAGTTTATTGATCGACATGTCAGGATTAATGGTCTGGAAGTGATTGGAGGCTTTGGAGGAAGCTCCAAGGTCAAAATCTACTGGGTGGCAGGTCTAGTGGCATAGGCTGTAAATATTTAAAGGTTTTATAGCCTTTGAATTTCAATTGAGTTTCTGGGGTTAGAGACCTCAGAATGGGAAAAAATTTGGAGGGTTACCTCTAGAGACATGTCTTATCACTTTTCAAGTGATAGACCATAAATCAGAGGTCATTTGACTAGGTTTTGAAGTATCTGAAAATTCATTGGAAAAGGCCTTTAGGACTGGGCCTTTGGACTTAGGATTTGAGTCTGGATTCTTGGATTTGATTAGGGTTTGATTGAAATCTAGATAGATTGGGATATGGATTGACTTGATTTTGAATTGATTATAAGCCTGGATTGATTTGAATCTGAATTAATTTTAAAGTCTTGTGTAGACCTCATGCAAAAAATGAGGTCAACAAGCCCGAACCTTAAATCCTTCCAAAGCTTCTACCATTCGATCCAAAGTGAATCAGAGTTCGAGTTTAACTAGGAAAGGATTCCTGGACTGTCTACAAGTGCAACAAGCCCAAGATCGACTGGATCCACCGTGTGGATCGAGGTATATCGCCAACCCTAGTTAGAAACACCTAGATCTAATTAGCGTTATAATACCGCGTCTTAAACCTTGAAATTAGTCACCCATTGATGCTCCTCATGTATAGATTCTAGGTCTAAAATTTTATAGCATTTGGTTGAGTAAATCGATCAACGAAATGAATTATCATTTCAGCCTTCAGGTTTTCCCTAGCCCCGATCCGGACCGTTGATTCCTTGATCAACAGTCACAATTCACGGGTTCCGCGGTCTCGTTTGACTTCGCGATTCGACCCCACGGTTTCTCTCACGGTTGGGCAAGATCCTGACCGTCGATCTTAATTACGGGTGATCGGACGGTTCTGCGCCTTCGTCCGACGTGGTTTAAGAGCGGGCGCGAAACTTCATGCCGAGACAATCATTGCCAATGATTATGCGGTGGCGCAATCACTAGCAATGATTGCACACAACAATGGGACGTATCCCGAGCCGCCATATGTCAATCTGTGGGATTTTTTGTATTATTTACTTATTTTAAATAGTTTTTAAATTATTTTAACTTCAAAAATTCATAATAAATCCATTTTGAGCTGTTTTTTGCGCACAACATATCATATCGTTTGTATTCTCGTGCTCTTTAATTCAAAATTATTTTCATATAAAAACTATATTTATATTTTTTGTTATTTTAAAAATAGTAAAAAATACATTTATTTTTGTTATTATGTTATATTATTAATATTATTTTTATCTTATATTATTTTAAAAATTATTATATATTATTTGTGAAATTTCCTTACTGTTTTGGGTATAATCTTATTATTTATAATTATTTTATTTATTATGATGATTATTATTATTATTATTATTATTATTATTATTATTATTATTATCTTTATTTTAAAATCATCATTATTTTAATTATACATTATTATTATTATATTATATTTTAAATTACTGGCAGATTTCTATCATGCTCAATTATTTGAGTATTTTGATATTATTTAAGATAATTATTATAATAATTATTTTTAAATTAAAAATTATTTTAAAACCCTTTTCAAAATCTCGATTGGGTGGTTAGTGGGTCTCTCATATATTTATTTACTATAAATTGATTTATTTTTAATTACCTTATTTTTCAAAATCTATATATTTATAAATATTTTAAATTATTTTTAAATTATTTATTTTTTAAATCCTAATTTCGGGAGATTCACTATTTATGTAATTTTAAACATAGGTTGTATATGTGAAGAGCAATCATGGGGGAGTGGATTAGTGGATGGTTGAGTCCCAGTCATCCACTAATCATTTCATTAAGCACATTTACTTTTATTTTATCATACCTTGCATGTGTAGGATGCACAAGCACTTAGTTTAGGTTCTCCTAAATCTAAGGACATGGTGTATTTATTTATTTTGTATACTTCCATGCATTGTTACCTTGAGGGTTAGTGTAAAAGTTTATTTTAAACCCTTACAACGTAACGACATCCTAAAGATAATAATTAAGGACCCATCTAGCTAACTTAGAAAAATTATAAGAGCTAGGATAGATCCCCGATTGACATGAAAACTTCAAATCATAAACTTAGTGACATCAAAAACATACCAAAATTTTCTAGAAATTTTTATGAGCTTTTAAACCCCTTAATTAACTAACCCTAATTCACCTAGTAGATAGGACCCCGAGACCTTCTAAAAATTACAATAAATCTATTTCAACTCAAAAAAATACCTATAATATTTCAAATTGTTCAGAATTAGATCCTTAACCTGAGATAGTTAGAGCTTCTTAGGTTGATCCCAATCTGACCCTTAGCTGGATCTTAATTAAAAATGACCTTTTTGCCCCTAATAAATTATTAAAAATTATTAAAAATTCCAATTTTTTCTCAAACACTTGGAAACACTTTTTAAGGTCATTCTTGACCTTTGGGGGTGATTCCAATCTGTTTAGAGTTGGTTTGGATCAAAACCATAAAATCCCCCCTTAGTTAGATAATTTAGATAATTCCCTTAAATACCCGATCTTTAGAAACTCATAACTAATTGTAAAAAATTCCAAATTAGGTAAACTCAGTTGCATTCAACTCCAGTTAGGGTCTAGTATTTATTAAAAATATTAGGATTATAAAAACTAACCTAAATTAGAAAGTCAACTTTCTGGTCAACCCCAGCCTATAGTCTAGGGCCCGAAACTTGGAAAATTCATAACATTGCCTAGGAAGCTCCAAATCTAGAAAATTACCTATCTAAATACTCATATCAAGGTCTAGTATTTACCTAAAGTGTTAGGAACCCTAAGCCTAACCTATTTCCCATAGTGACCTTTTGGACCCTATCAGCCTAGTACGAGAGAGGAACTAAAACTTTCCAAAATTGGCTAATATAATTTAAACATTGAATATTAATACCCTAAGCTTTAAAATGAACCAAAAAACTAAATTAACTAAAGTAGATCCTAATTCATTAATATGTAAACTATAATTAAAGTTTCTTTTTCTAGCCTTCAACAAATATGAACTCTAGGCAACTTTAACTAATTACCCAAACTAAGATTTATTCCAACAACACAAGCCTTTATACATACATAGAATTATTTTCTAGGTCACCACTTCTAGACTTAGGCTAGGCCGTTGTTTCTTTTTCTGCTTTGTGCCGGGATTTTTATAGTTTTTACTGCATATTGTGATGAATTTACTGTGTTTGCTTACTTTTCATGTACTCTATGAAATGATGTGATGTACATTAGGTTTACCCCTATGTTAGAGATGATACATATATATGTAATGTTTTTCTTGCAGGTGGCCATGCTCATGCAACGCTGAAGGGAGGAGCAAATGTCATGATTTCTAAAGATATTTTATACAGGTGCTTCATACTTTGCTCAGCTCCCCCCTAAATAAATGAGGGTTAAAATAATTAATAATAACTGCTACAGGTGCTCCAGAAGCTGCTTAGCCCTCATAAATAATTAAGAGCATGGCCAAGAGTGTAGATGTGAATGTGTACTTTTATTTCCTTATATATAAACTACCTAGGATTTTATTAGGATAACCATGCATGTGACTTTAGAATTTACTACTTTCTCAATTAATATAAATTTGTTTGTAATATTGTAAAGAGTTATGAAGATGTCTTTGCGTGTGGATATTCTTATCCAACTCGAATTCCAAAGAAAGAAGGCATCCTCAAAGGGGAGAGTCTTCTTCTATTTGGGAGATCGAGTTGGATGGTTTTAGATATCCAAAGAGAAAAGGCAATGCCCCTTAGAGGGGAGAATTATCTCTTTGTTTGGATATTCAAGCCATGACAGATCCAAGGAGTCCAAGGAGGAGAGATCCAAGGAGTCCAAGGAGAAGTGTTCCAATGAGTCCAAGGAGAAGAAGACTGAATAGTTAAAGATTTGAAGACCCAATATCCCACTCAAAGTCATTTGCGTGAGTCATAGGCTTAGAAATTCTGGTTGTTGGTAGTGGTACCCGGCCACTTTACTTTTTTCCAGACCCTAGTTTGTAATTAAAGGGTAGTTGGCCTTTGGACATTTATTAATTGGTTTATTCATATTGATTTGTTTTACTGGTGCTGTGTGCCCCTAGGATTACTTGCTTTTATTAGTTTATTAGCGATCTGCATGCCGTATTTTGTTTTAGCCTGGATATCATTAGGCTCTCTAAGGACTAAAAATCTTTTCTACTCATAACAAAAATTTAAGATTTAAGGTTTAAAAAATATAGAAATCTAATGAATCTAGGGCACTACCGGAATTGTCCGTGGTCGCATGCATATTATTTCATTTCCTCTTTCTCCTTCTTTGAGACACTTCCCCGCTTGTGGGTAGAGTCCGGATAATCTGGCCTATGAGGATGAAGTGTCGAACCTGGAGAAGTTTAGTCTCCTGCTAAAAATTATTTTCTAATAAGCATGTTTTTAAAATCTAAAGCATTCATGATTTGACCTTTCAACTAGTATACATTGCATTAAAAAGCAATTAAAATAAAATTTTAATTGCATTAGTTAGGAGCATCTACCAATATAAGTCTGGGACCAATTAGGAAACTCTCTAGATGTCGGTCATACTTCCAAAAAACTGTACCACCCACCCATCTTTTATAATTGACTTGACAACATGGTTTTAAAACGATTAGGTGGTTAGCTGGCTCCCCAATCTAGGCCGGGATAAGTCCAGATTCTACACTACATTAGTTAGGACATGGGTCTTAATGTTGTGTAGAACACTAAACCCAACTTAAATTTAGGGTTCGAGGCTACTACATTCGGTTTCGTAGTAAGCCTAAAATAGTAGGTAGGTCCCTTCTCTTCAGGGACTATAAATCCTACTTATCTGCATTATAGGATGACACCACCTCCATTCTTTTCTCACGCATGTGATTGGATGTTTGAACTTCTTTTTCCTAGTTTCTCTCTAGTACCCTAAATCCTCCTAAAGCTGGTGTGAACCCCGCATGTGGATTTAGCCACTTGGACTTTTCTTCCTTTTGAGTAGGACTTCTTAGTCTACACCCTTGTGCCAATCCCACTTTGGGAAGTATAATATATGATCCCTAATGGAGAGTTTTCTCAGGCTCCGGCCTGAGATATAATTAACCACGGGGGCTTGCGCCCGTGGGAAACTTGGCCCCACTTCTAATAAAACCCCATCCGAGCTGATGTATCGGGTGGGGGAAACCCGTGACTGTGATCAGGTCGTGTATATTACTACCCATCAGAGCGTGTATATTACTAGTCGTATGCACAATCCAATATGTCTCTTCCAATTGGCCTGTTCATGTCGAGTGTAAAGGCATACAATCATTTTATCCTACGGGATAGTGCGGTCGTACCCTTTGCATTTGGACCCCACGAGCGATGCTCTTTCGGAGGTCCACAAGGGGAAAAATCTCTAAATGTAGATTAAAATTTTATCCTTGGTTAATTTTAATTTTAAATTTATAAGTGAATACAATTTTATCTTTTTAGATGAATAGTATATTATCTATACTAAATTTGATTATGAAAATAAATTCCATTTTTGTTATTAAGTATATATCCAAGTATCAGTCTGTCTTTCGAGATAGTATGGTGCTAGCTATGCATATTTGATTATAGAAATATAAATTGAATTATTTAACACAATTAATTTTATCCACATACTCCATCCTCATCTCTTTAAACTCTTGTATGACTAGCATAACATGAACAAATGACTAACTCCTTATAGACATAGCCTCACACACACACACACACAGAGAGAGACTCGTGCCTCTCTACATAGCCCATAGCCACCACTATATAATAATTCCCTAAAAAAATAAGCTTCTTATTTTTAATCTAAACAAACAACAAAACTAGCATCATGGTATAGCTAAATCTATGTGTTGGTTTACCATTCATCTCCTTAGTTCATCAATTCAACCATTTAAAACTTCCTTCCACTCGGTGTTGTAGTAATTTGGCACTATGATGCTCTATCTGGCGCTAGGGCGCTCCCTACGTAGCACATCAATGCTAAGTTCTCGAGTGGATATTTGTCCTCTACCACCATGGCATTGAACTTGTAGTGCTTTAGTTCTAGGGAAAATGTAGCATTATGGCACTATATGTGTGGCACTGTGATGCTCCTTCAATTTGAGATTTTTTAGCTTATTTCTGTATAAAAATATTAATTTAAAGAATATTTTAATAAAAATAGATGTACTTTGGACTATATAATTTCTCTTATCACCTTTAGAAAGCACTCACCCTAAGAAAGTAGCAAGTGTCCATGATTCATATGTCCTACCTATTTTGACTTCATAAATAATAGTGATTTTAAAAAAGTTTGATAATTTAGGTGTCAAATCAAGCTAAGGAGCACATATAATTTTAGAGGGCAATGAGTCAAGATCAATAGGTGAACCTTGTCTTTCTAGTGTGTAGTCCATGCACAAGATTAACAATAAGAAAAATAATCCCTACTCAAATATTTATAACTCTAACTTTTAATTGAAATAATAATTAAAAAATTGGGTAATAAAAGTTGGTCTAGTAACCAAGCTAATCCTTTAGGAAATTTAAGCAATTAAATCCCTAACTTTTCTAACCCTAAACCAATCTTTTCCTCTTGTTTTACTTCTAATAATCAAATTAAATTTAAGAAGACAACTTTCAAATAAATGGTAGTACAAATAGGAACTCAGTTAGAGATCTAAGCTACAATAATTTGGAATATTAAAAATTAGCTAGGATAACTAGCCAATTCATTAACTAATAAATCCTAAGGGATATTTTCAACAATACTAAAGTGAATCCTAAGGAAGGGACACTGTTAGGAAATTCAATTGAGTGGAAAAAAGTCAAAAGAAAGGTTTAGAGAAGAAAATTTAGCTGCATTTGACAAAACAATTGACCTACTTGAAAAGAATTTAAAATTAGAGAAGTAAATTAAGAAGGATATAGAGAGACCTCCACCACATTTTCGTCATAGACTCCAAAAATAAAATTTGGTTACATGGTTTTTTAGATTTTTGGAGGTGTTCAAGAAGCCTACTATAAATATTTTGTGTGCTGAAGATCTTGAACAATTCCCTTATTATGTTAAGTGAATGAAAGACATTTTAAGTAAAAAAAGAAAGTTTAGAGATTATGATATTATGGAATTGATTGAGGTTGTTAGTGCGATTATTTGAAAGAATTTCTCTTAAAAAAATAAAAATTTGAGTAGATTCCCCATTCCTTGCACAATAGGGGATACTTTTTTTGTTAGGTGTTGTGTGACCTAAGAGCTAGTATTAACTTGATCTCTATATCTATCTTTAGAAAATTAGACCTAACAGATCTTTAACCTACCACTGTGACCTTTGAATTATCTGATAGATCTCTCACTTATCCTAGGTGAGTTATAGAAGTTGTTTTGATAAAGGTAGATAAATTCATCTTTTATATACTTCATGGTTCTAGACATGGAGGAAGATAAAGAGATCCCCTTTATCGTAGGAAGACCTCTCTTAGAAATTAATAGAGCAATATTTATTGATGTTCAAAAAGGAGAATAAATAATGAGTTTATAAGATTAGTAAATTACTTTCTATGCATTTAAATTAATGAAATTCTATGATTACTCTAGTGATGACCAATACATTAGGATAATTCAGTGGATCGATTTGCAAAGGACAAATTAGCTAAGATATTTGATTTGGATCTAGTACAACAAGCAATGATTGAGGAACAAATAGGAAATTCTAATTATGATTCTTCTTTCTTTTTAGAAGCTGCACCGAGACTATTTAGTGAGAGGTTTGAACCTTTATATTAAACCCATGAATCTAGTGCACACACATGATTTTGATGATCACAAATATTATTAGTTATGCTAAGTTATGTCTGTAGTTTATTGTCTTAAAACTAATAATTCTGGTAAAATAATATCTAGCACACAAGACACGAGATCAAGAAGAGAAACAAATTGAGATTAAAGTTACAAATATAAAATCATCAATGATGAAAAGATATAAAGAAAGCTATTGTGTAAAATTAAAATTTTCTTATTTTAAAAGTCTTCTCTTTTTTACAAGAATAAATTGAGCTACACAACCAAGCACACAAACACCAAAGTGCAAAAACATTAAGGATAAAAATATTTGAAAGTTAATTGAAGAACATGGTTTCTGATTAACCATACTATATGATATTACTATGATAATTATTTAAACTCTAAAAATCATGTGATATTAATTATTATAAAATTAATATTAAAGTTTGAAATAACTCATCATACAGTATGATTCTTTTTATCTTATGTGGTGTGTTATTTGAAATTAAACCAACCATTTTATATTACTTTTAAAAATAGGTAAATTCTGATTTTGATCTATTTATATTATAGAACATGTTCGTACTAGATGAAATTTAAATATCTTGTTTAATATTTTTCTTTTTTTGGACTTGAAATAAAGGAGTCAAATCCAAGTATATTTCATATTGTATGATACATCTTATATAAGTCGAATAAATAGCTTGTTCGAACAATCTTTATTTAAATAGAATGATTCAATGCTTTGTGTCAAAAAATTGAACCCATCATACTGTATTGCACATATTATATAGTACGATCAAATATAGGGGTGTCAATTTTAGGTCATGGGTCAAGTTTGGATCGAACCCGAAACTGTCCCAACACTATTCAAGTCAACTTGCACCAGACCTATTTGTTAAAATGGGTCAGTTTTTGGGACCCAAACCCGACCCGCTTTGGGTCAAGTCAACCCAACCCGACATGGATTTTCGATTCGACATTAAGGAACATCGTCGAGCTCTCGTCGCTACTTCTAGTTCTGACGAGGTGGCAAGCTATCCAACTATCCTACCTTCTGATTTGACAGGAAAGAACATCATATGAGGAAGATAAGGTGCTCCCATCACCGAAGGAGGAGGATAACGTAGCAACTACTGTAGTAGCGGCGGGCAGGCACACTAGGAAGTAACAACAAAGACCTTGAAGGAGGTGAACTGGCATGACTAACACCTGACAGAGTGACGGACTGAGGATCTGAGCGACTTGACACATCGTAGGCTAGCAGCATTGGACATTTCATAGGCAGGGCGGGTATGTCAGGCAGCAGATACGGGCATAGGAATTTTCGGATCAATTTTGGGTCGAGTTCAGGTTTTTAGGTCAACCCGAACTTGACCCAAAACTCAAATCATGACTGATTTTCAAACCCGAACCCGACCCGTTTGCTATCCGTGTTGACCCAAACCTGAATTTTTCCAGGTCAAGTTCGGGTCATATTTTGAGTCGTGTCAAAATTTGACACCCCTGATCAAATAGATAGTAACTTTTAGGATTTTAGGCTAATCGAACTAATTGTAATAGATGATCCATGAATCATAATATATAATCAAGCTGTCGATTTTAATTTCTACCCTATTTTTTATTTCCTTTGAAATCTTAATATAAATATGAAAACTTAAGAAACTTATATAGCTTTTAAAATATCTTTTAAAAAGCTTTTTCTATAACATTTTAATATGAGATATTGAGCGATTGTGTGAGGTTTTGGAGAGAAGCTTTCAGGACGGTTTGGGATAGAGATTGGAGAGGCATTGTGAGAAGTATTGGGAGGGATCAAAAGAGTGGACGAGGGATTCACCAAAAGTTTACTAATCCAATCTATTCCTTCTAATTAATGTAAAATTTCTTGAGAGAAGAGCTCTAGTGAGACTTAGGCTTCGTTTGGGACGGCTTTTTCATTGCTTTCCAAAACGGAGTTTTAGTATAAAATAAAAAAATTTGTACTAAAACTCCGTGTTTTAGAAAGCAATAAAAAAGCCATCCCAAACGAAGCCTTAGTGAAAAGATTCAGATCTAGCTGAGAAGCCTAGGGAGAAGTGGCTTTTTGAGGAGAAAGTTGTCATTGGCCAAGATGGAGAGTAGTTTCTCTACCTTATTGGGAGAAGAAGGAGCTTGAGGTTTCTCTATCTTGCTAGAAGCAGAGGGAGAGAGTTATTAGAATTCTAGAGGAGAGGACTCAAGGAGGGGGTGTAGGATAAGTTGACCAGATCACTTCAAATCAATTTACATTCTTTTTTTTTTTCGCACTTAATCTATTACAATTTTATTTCCTACTTTTGATGGTTTGATGATCTGTGAAAAAATAGTTAACATTGTAAGCTAGAATTTTCAATATTAATTTTCTCTAGATAAAATAATTTTGAAAAAAAAAATTTAAAGTAAGAGTTTTTTTTAGCAAATTTTAAAAAGGGTTTTTTATAGTTATGATAATTGTTTTTTACTCTAGTTTGTTTTAAAATAAAAATTAAAAAAAAAATCTTTTTTTTTTATTTTGCAATACTTTCATACAAAAGTTTATAAATTTCTAATAATCAATTTAGGATATTACTTATACTTGATTCATTAAATTATTAATATATAGAAATGCATGGTTTTAATGTGCATGTCTCGATGTTTGTTTATAACTCCACTTTCACTTATATCTGTCTTTAACCTCCCACATTTACATAAGCATGTGGGGCCATAATCAGAATTTAATAGTACAACATAACCTGTTACACTCTCTCTCAGCAAGTATGGCCAAAATTCCATCTACAGTAATCAAGGTAGATGGAGACAAAATAGAACATATAAGATGCTTGTAACTTATCAAAGAGCATGCTTTCACAAATCAAAATATCTCTAATATCATATTATGAATAGTATAAATGTAAATGCAATAGTAACTAATTTATAAATTTAATGTAATATTCAGGTGATGCATGAGTTACTAATAAAAGTCACATTGGTTGTTTAATATTATACTCCCTAAACTTCTCCCATTCAATTTCCAACTTCACCCCCCCTAGGTGTGTTATATGATTTAGAGTAACATAAAACTATTTTTAGTTGGTATCAAAGCTTTTTATTATTTGTTAGGCCTAAAAACCTTAGTTAGATCCAAATAAGGCACACTATGAAAATTGGAATACATCAGAGCGAAACTCGATTTCCCATCTATCAAATTTTGATAATATTCTTTCTTGATTTCTAAAAATTTTGTAAGACTATATTTATTCAATCTATAGACTTTAAAATGTGGAACTTACTTGATTCATTAAATTATTAATTCATAGCATACTTTAGGAAGTGAAATTACTAATACTAAATAGTTTACGAATTCGACTGAATCCAATCCCAAATGGGTTCGAATCGAGGACTCAAAGTTATATTGGAAGGTTAAAACCACAATTTAGATTACCAAATAGTTTACAAACATGACATGCTTATAGTCGAATCGAGTGGCTTGACAAGACAAATCCAATGATCGAGGATCGCCAAATTCTGACATCATTAAGATCTTCAAATGTCTAACGAATGGTCCATAATCAAGGGATTCAACATCGGTCATCCATCCAAACCACTAGCCATTTTACCTTAATCTTCCACCTATTTAAGGGCCATGCTACTCCAAGAAATTTATAAATAAAGCCCCCTATCCTCTTAAAATGGGACCCCTAAGCCAAAGGATTCATGATAGAGATCGAAGATTGCTCTTGCCTCCTTGCCTTCTCGACCACCATCCGGAGTTCCACCGAACCACCACTTGAGACCCTGAGTTCCACCGAACCACCACTTGAGGCCCTGAGTCTTACCAGACCATCACGCAAGGCTCTGAGTTCCATCGGACCACCACTTGAGACCCTGAGCTCTATCAGACCAACCCCTGAGGCCCTGAGTTCTGTTGGAACACCACTTGAGGCATTGAGCTTTACTAGACCCCCACTTAAGGCCCTGAGTCTCACCGAACAGCCAATTAAGGCCCTGAGTTACACCGGACCACCACTTGTGGCCCTAAGTTATGCCAAAGCACCACCTAAGGCTTTGAATTCTGCCACACCACCAGTTGAGGCCTTTAGCTCTGCCAGACCACCAATTGAGACCCTGAGTTCCGTCAGACCACCAATTGAGGCCTTGAGTTTTGCAGGACCACTACCTGAAGCTCAGACTTCTGCTAGACCACCACTTGAGGCCTTAAGCTTCATCAAACCACCAACTAATGTCATATGCTCCATTGGACCACCATTTGACATCCTAAGGTCCAACATTTTTCCCATTTCCAGGATTTTTCATGTGAAAATCTTATGCTCTCTATATGTGAGTTGGATATTCATATAATGCTATGATGTAGGATCATAACTCTATCACTTCATATATTTTTTCCAGCAATAGCTTGGCATCATTTATGGTAACCCTAATCCCACTATCCTAAGCACCACTTCGATGTCCAACAAGCGTAGCAATCGCATCTTAGAAGCCTCCATCTCCAACTCACAGCAATCCAAGAATCCTTTCATAAACTAGGGATCCTAAGGGGCATAATGCTGTTAGAGAAGGAACTTCAGGTCTTTCTATGGAAGACCGCATAAAAAAGATGGAGGAATCTCAGAATAAGATCCTTCAACTCCTGCAAGAGACTCGATGACTAGCACTAGCACCTCAAGAAGAGATTCATCTCCTGCGAGATCCACCAGGGCTTAAAGATGTTCAACTCAAACATCTTCATGGTGAGATTCCCCTTTCTCCACCAAGGATGCATCCTTTAACACATCAAGATAATAAGCTTGCTGGTATATCAAGTTCTACCCATCCTTTGTATGCAGGTTGCCAACCTCGCATTCCTCCAGACATCCCTACAGACTTAGCCCGACTTCACGTTGTAGAACTCCCTCATAACACCCTACATCATGAATTATGAAGATTGATTTGAGAAGAATTCCCTGTGGGAAAAATAATACAATCTCATCATCAGTGGGACTTTTAGGATTCATCTCCTCTGACCAAAGTCATCCTTGAATACCCCATTATGGTAGGATTTAAACTACCAAATACTAATTCCTATGATGAGACAGCTGACCCATACGAGCATATCGATCACTATAGGACCATCATGTATATCTAGCTAGCCCCAGATATGCTCCTATGCTAAGCTTTCCCTACTACCTTCAAGGGACAAGCACGAATGTGGTTTTATTCACTTCTAGTTAGAATAATCCCCACCTTTGTCAAATTGGCGAAAGTATTTGTTGAATAATTTATCGCCAATCAGAGAATTGCTAAGGATCCTTCCCACCTTTCTGAGATTCACTAGAATTTAGGAGAATCACTGAAAGAGTAATTTCAGTGATTTTTCATGGAAGCTCAACAAATTCTAGGAGTAGATCCTGAATTGCTAAAAGAAGTTTTCCTTAGAGGCCTTCATCCTACTCCCTTTTTCTCGGCACTTATGTGAGACATGATTCCCTCATATGCATACCAGATCCATCATATGGAAGCACAAATATTAGCAGATGAAGCTATCAATGCTCATAAAAAATAATTTGAGTAAACTCTTGGGAAGCATAAAAATGTCCCTATAATAGAGGACTCATTCTCATAATGAAAGAAAAACTGCCTCCTAGACCCCCAGTACAACGACGTGAGTTTCAATAAGAATATGAGTAGGCACCACTCAACAAATCTCAAACCAATGTACTAATGGCCATTTGAGATCAAAAAAATATAAAGTAACCAAACCCTTTAAAGCCAAACATAGGAAATCATGAGCAATACTATCATTTCCATCGCATTCATGGACACACTATTGAAGCTTGCAGACAGCTCAAGGATGAGATTAAGAGGCTAATCCGACAAGGATATCTTCGATAATTCATCAAAAACCAACATGCTCAAGATGGTGGACTCACTGGAGGACAAAATAAATAACAAAAAAAAAAATAATCATTAAAAATTATTCAAATGGTTGGTAAGATTAAATGACCATATAGTGCATGCATTTGTGTTAGTAATACTACTTGTCTTGTCACTTTTATGTTAAATAGGGTGTCACTTTGATATCCCTAATATTTTCTTCTAAGTTAAATATTATGTTGTCCCCATATGTATAACTTATGTATTGAGTATAGTGTGACTTCTATATCCCTAAGTCATACTATGGACTTGTTGTATTATCTTACATAATATAGTAATATGTTCTGATATTATCCTATTCCTTAAAAAGGATAAAAAAGACAAAAAAACTACCAATGAATATAATCTCTTTATCTATAATTAGAGAAATATGTAATCTTTATTGTGTCTTAATCACTGGATGGTCAATCCTAGGGAGGGGGCTCGATCAGACCTCTTCCATAGAGGTTAACATCATTGAGTAGGGATCTGACATATAACCTAGAAAGGTTATACATCATAGGAGAATATCAATAAAATCTTAAATCTTTGATTTAAGAAATATGCAATCTTTATTTTATCTCAATCATTGGATGATCAATCAAAGGGGGACTCGATCTGACCTCTTCCATATAGGTTAATATCATCGAGCAGGGCTCTGACACACAATCTCGAATATGTCATATATCCTTGGTAGATTATCTCGACCTCTTTCATAAAAGTTAACATCATCAAGCAGTGCTCTGACATACAATATCAGATAGCTCTCACATCCTTGGTGGATTGTCTCAACCTCTTTCACACAGGTTAAAATCATCGAGCAGTGCTCTAATATACAACTTTAGATAGCTCTCAAATCCTTGGTGAATTCTCTCAACCTCTTTCACACATATTAACGTCATCGAGTTATGCTCTGACATACAATCTTAGATAGGTCATATATTCTTGGTAGATTCTCTCAACCTCTTCTACACATATTAACATCATCGAGTAGTGATCTGACATACAACCTCGAATATGTCACACATCCTTGATGGATTCTCTTAATCTATTTCACACAGGTTAACATTATTGAGAAGCACTTTGACATACAATATCAGATATGTCATATATTCTTGGTGGATTCTCTTGACCTCTTCCACATAAGTTAACATCATCTAGCAACACTCAGACATATAACCTCGGATAGGTCATACATCCTTGGTGGATTTTCTAGACCTCTTCCACATAAGTTAATATCATTGAGCAATTCTCTGACATATAACCTCGGATAGGTTATATATCCTTTATTGATTCTCTTGACCTCTTCCACAATGGTTAACAACATCGAGCAGTGCTCTGACATACAAGATTGGATGGCTCATACATCCTTGGAGGATTCTCTCAACCTCTTTCACATAGGTTAACGTTATTAAGCAGTGCTCTGACATACAACCTCGGATAGGCCACCCATCCTTGGTGGATTCTCTTGACCTCTTCCACATAGATTAAAATCATTGAGCAGCGCTCTGACATACAACCTTGGATAGGTTAGACATCTTTGATGGATTTTCTTGACCTCTTCCATGCATGTTAATATCATCGAGTAGTGCTCTGACATACAATCTCAGATAGGTCATACTTTCTTGGTGAATTCTCTCGACCTCTTCCACACAGGACAAAATCATCGAGCAACACTCTAACATAAAATCTCAGATATTTCATACATCCGTGGTAGATTCTCTCGACCTCTTCAACATATGTTAACATCTTCGAGCAATGCTCTGCATACAAACTTGGATAGGTAATACATCCTTAGTTGATTCTTTCAACATCTTTCACATAAGTTAACATCATCAAGCAACACTCTGACATATAATTTTGAATAGGTCATACACTCTTCCATATAAGTTAAAACCATTGAGCAACGCTATGATATATAACCTCGGATATATCATATATCTTTGGTAGTTTTTAATAACCTATGCTCTACTACCCATTAATGGACTTTCATCAGACTTCTACCCGACGTTATTCTTCTAGCTGTCATTGGACTTTCGTTATACTTCTACCATATGCAAAATTTTATCCATGAATAGAATTTCACTGGACTTCTACCCAACACTCTACTTCTTCCTATCGTGCAACTTTCATCAGAATTCTACCCGATGTTAAACTTTCTCCTGTCACTGAACTTCCACTTATCGTGGGACTTTTATCAAAATTCTACCTGATGCTGAACTTCCTCCCATCACTGGACTTCTGCTCATCGCAGGACTTTCATTAGAAGCCTAACCGATGTTGAACTTTCTCCTATAGTAGGACTTCTACCCATTATGAAACTTTCATTAGAATTCTACCTGACATTGAGCTTCCTCCCATCGTCAGACTACTACCCGTAACTAGACTTCTGCCCGTAGTGGGAATTTTATTAAAATTCTACTTGATGCTGAACTTCCTCCCATCGTGAGACTTTCATTATAATCTACCCGATGTTGAACTTCCTCCCGTTGCCAGACTTATGCCCGTCGACAGACATTCATCGGTTTTATACCCGATATTGTATTTTTACCAGACGATAAATTTTTACCCAACGTCAGACTTCTAGCCATCGTCAAACTTTCATTAGGCATCTATCTACCTGACACCAAATTTCCACCCATCATTGGACTTATTCACGATGTCGAACTTTTGTCCGTTGTCAGACTTCTATTTAGTGAGGGGCCCTATACTTGGATTGGGGATACCACCTGAAAAGGACTAGGAGAATGCCTCAACGTAAGGGAGAGAAGAAGAATGGAGAGAAATCTCCTTCTTGTAGACAGGGGACACCGCTTCTACAGGGCTAGGGGAAGGCCTTAATTGAAAGAAGGGAGGAGGAAGAGAATATGTGATTCGAATACCAAGGGAGGGGGTATTTATAGGTTTAATATGAGTGATTTTGTAATTTTGAAAAAAGAAGAAAAAAATTATATATATATATATATATAAAATCTGAAAAAAAAAATTAATCACTAGTGGTTAGCTTGCAGTTAGCCAAATCGTAGGTTAATCGCAGCCTACTAGTGTGACACGTAGCCCCACTCATGCGTGGGCCACATTCAGCCATGAATAGCATATGGGCCAGTAAGCCAGTTGCATGGGTCGTAAGCAGGCTGGGAGCACCAGCCAGGCGGGTCGGGTGCATGGGCCAGGCAGCCGGGTGCCGTGATGTGGTGGCAGCAGCGGTAGTGTTGTCTAGCAGCTAATACGCTCGAGCAAGTTTTCAAGCCCAATTTTGATCTGAAGGGTTAAATCAGACATTTTCGGGGTCGCGAAACCATTTTTAGACATTCCAAACTCAATTTTGACACTTTTAAGCTATTCGAGACTTCTACACCAAAAATTTGAGTATTTCCAAATTTTGAATCGCACAAAAATTTCACCAAGAGCTATAATGCATATTTTCGGACTTCTAGAGCATCAACGTCCGAAAATAGGAGGGCAACTAGTACGTATCAAAAAAAGTATCTTGATCGGGCATGAATCTCGATCCAAAATTAAGTTGGAAACTTTCAAAATTAAAATTGGGAGCATCTGAATTCCGATTTCAACAAACTTATACTCAAACTAAACATCTCGGATATACAAACCCAACGACATGAAATTCGATTCAATCCGAGCCCAAATAGGTCCAAATTGAGGACCTGAAGTGCTATTGAAAGGTTCAAACCACAATTTGGATTACTAAATAGTTTCCAAACATGATATTCTTATAGTCAAATCAAGTGCGTCGAAGAGGCGAATCCAATGAGCCCAAGATCGCCAAATTCTAACATCATTAAGATATTCATATGTCTAACAAACGGTCCATAATCATGGGATTCAACATCGACCGTCCATCCAAACCACTTACCATTTACCCTTGATCTTCCACTTATTTACGGGCCAAACCACTCCAAGAAATCTATAAATAGAGCCCAATTTCCTCTTAAAAAGGGACCCCTAAGCCAAAGAATCTAAAAGAGATATCGGAGATCGCTCTTGTCTCCTAATCTCCTCGACCACTTCTAAGAGTTCCACCAGACCACCGCTTGAGGCCCTGAGTTCTGTCGGACTACCACTTGAGGCCTTGAGTCTCACTAGACCACCACCTGATGCCCTGAGTTTTGCCAGACCACAACTTGAGTCCCTAAGCTCTGTCGAACCACCACCTGAGGCCCCGAGTTATGTTGGACCACCACTTGAGGCCTTGAGCTCCACCATATCACCATTTGAGACCCTAAGTCTTGCCAGACTATCACATGAGGCTGTAAGTCTTGCCATACCACCACCTGAGGTCATGAGTTCTGCGGCCCACCACTTGAGGCTCTGAGTTTTGTCGGACCACCACCTGAGGCCCTGAGTTTTTCCAGACCACCACATGAGGCCTTGAGTTCTGCCAGACCACCACCTGAGATCCTGAGTTCCATCGGACCACCACATGAGGCCTTGACTTCTGCCGGACCATCACCTGAGGCCCATACTTCTTCCAGACCACCACTTGAGGCCCTGAGCTCTGTCGGACCACCATTTGACGTCTTAAGCTCCACCTGACCACCATCTGACATCCTAAGCTCCATCGAACTACCGCTCAATGCCATGAGCTCCGTTGGACCACCACATGATGTCCTAAGCTTCGCCGGACCACCACTTGACATCCTAAGCTTCATCGTACCACCGCTCGATGCCTTACGTTCCGCTGGACAACCACCTAACACCTAAAGTTCTTTCGAGCCACCTACGAACACTAGGGTTCTACTAACTGACACCCGAACTTCCAAGCGATGCCAAAATTCTGCCAAATCACTTGGTGACCCTTGAAATTCCACTAGACCATCAAGTGACGTCAGATTTTTCAACCATACGGTTGATATTTGTAATATGATCTCCTTCGAGGGTGAGTCAGCCCACTGTATCCTACTCAAATTCTAATGGAATCATCTTCAACTAGACTAGGCCCCATGTTTTTTTTTCCTTTCTAAGGTTTTCCATGTAATATCTTGTGTTCTCTATGTGGGAGCTGGATATCCGTGCAATGCTAAGACGTATGATCATAACTCCATCATCGGGTATATTCTAGCCCGACAATTATATTGCAAATTTGCTTGCTTCACTAATGGCATATGAATTTGAACTTGTACAAAGACATGCATATATTGATGACAAAAAAGAAGAAAAAAAGTGATAGCTTTAAAAGTTGGTAATTCTGATAACAGCGATTTTGAAGAAGGTGGAGCAAATGATATTACTTTCACGACAAGACAATTCAAAAGATTTTTGAAAAGCAATGCATAGTGATAAATGGAATAGTAAATGTAAAGAAGTTAATAAAGTTTTTTTTGGCAGTATTAATTTTGAATGCAAAAATTATGTCACATAAAGTAAGACTGTCCAATCTTGAAAATTAACCACCAAAAGAAATTATGAGGAGAAAGCTGAAACAAAAACCGCAAATAAAAATCTCAAAGTGGTTTATGACACAATTTTTACTCTACTTTTTTGGATACTGAAGCTAAAAAGGAAATTACAAATCTATGCTTAATGACAAAATATAACTCTGGAGACACCAACAAGGATTGGGTATGTGATGACACTTGTAAATAGGCTGATCGGACCAACAATAGGATCGATTCGCAAGTTGAACGGCTCGTGTTGATCGGTCCGATCCAATTTTTTATTCCATGATTTTCTTGGTTCAAAATAATTATAATTGTTTAGTCGATCTGATCTGATTATGTAATTATAAACTTTTTCTCAACATTCTAAAAAAAAGTTTACATTCCTGTTTGATTGGATAGATGCCATTGTTTGCATTACATCTGCAGATCTGTTTCCTCCCCATCGATGAGCTAAACTTGTTATGCTAACCACTAACAAAAAAATTATGGCGTTGTCAGCTTTTTTGTGGCAACTTACAGAAAGACAGCCCCACCAAGCGGGCATGGAATCTTTGAAGTCTATTTTATTGAGCGCCAATCATTTAACACAAGCAGCAAAGCCACTTACAACCTTTCCCTTTCCTTTCAAAAGCTTAGAACAGCTGTCAACTAGCTGCTCTTTTAAGACAGGGAAAAAATTTAGTTAGATTGGCTGCCTATTTTTGAGTGTGGAGTATACGTCGCATATATTCAGACTCCAATCAGAACAGATCATGTGAGCCTATACACATAATGTGTACAATTTATACATAGATTGTGTACAAATTACACACACTATACATGCGAAATGGTAGATTCTAATTGGAGTCTGGACATCATTGAGACTCCGCACATAATAATTTCTCCTAATTGACGGCCTAAAAAAGTTTCAAAATTATGTGATGGCATATGAGCTATTCCTCTTTCATCATTCATTTAATAATTGGATGATTTTTATATTTAGGGTTTCAATTGGATGGCATAGGAATATTTTCTTTGGTCATGTCTTTAGTAACCGACCTAGTATGAAGATAATTATTTCCAAAAGAGGAGAATATATTGATTAGACCATTTGAGGCTCCTTTGTCTATTTGTAGATAAAAATATCTATCATTTCATCTTATGTATAAAAAAAATGCTCATTTTTATAATTTATAAATAAGAATGATAATTTATAATAAACTATTTATGCCATGATTTTTGTTTCTAATATAACAATACCACCAGAGTTTGAAATAAAATTAGTTATTATTATTATTAGGATTGGTTTAGGAAATTCTAATATTATGATAAATTGTGTTTCATGACAAATTGTTTAAATATTTTAAAATTTCAATAAAAAATATACTAATATTATTAGAAAATTTTATTTTAAAAACATTTTTTTTAAAGGAAATATATTGATAAAAATAACGGTTACAGCATATGAAGACAAAGACAACTAAGAAAGCAAAAATAAAGCGGAGGAATACAATAAAAGATCGGGCTCAGCAAACGGCCAAGACTTCCAGCATCCCTGGAGCCTCGCCAGAATTGAGGAAACTCATCAAAAACAACCTCTTGAGTATAACCTAAAGCTTCAGAACCTAACCAAACAAGTTTAGGATAGGATTTGGTTATATCAAGTTCAACTAACACGCGGGCAATGGAAGGGCGGGAACCTACAGCCGTAGCTGCGTCAATCTTCAGAGGCTTACCAAACAAACCGCCAAGCCCAAACAAAATACGAGGTGAAAAAAAATGAGGGCGCAACCGAGGAAATGAAACCCATATTGGAATAACAGGCGATTCAACTGCAATATCCAGGTTTGGCGACCACTTCGTCAACTTCATAAAGCAATTAAACACTAGATAAGAGCGGTGACAGAACACCCTACAGTAGTCAAGATCGTTGGCAAGCTTTATCAAGATATGTGAAGAATCCAAAACCATTACAAAGAACTCACTTTTCAACTTCAAATTGAAAAAAAAAATTTGCGAATAGAATCAAGAGGGGGTCTTTTAGAAGGAAAGAAACCAACAAGGGAAAACTGAAAAGGGGCAGCGAGCTCTTGAATTTCTAGGTCGGAAACCCATAAAGACGGTATACCACGAAAGGTAGAAGCACACAAATCCGGAAAGGAAGGTTTAGGACCAGCAAGAGCTTCAATAAAAGAATGCGAATGGGAAACCCCACCAAAAAATCTGGGGTCCCGAAGCTTCACCGCCGCCATACCGGCGCGGCCGGCCAAAAACAAAAAAACCAGAAAGAACTAGCCACGCTAAAAGAAAAAGGCAGAGAAGGAGAGACTTCCCTGGAGAAATATGGCCACCGGAGAGAAAGCTCCCGTCGAGCGGGCGAAGACACCCGGAGCCACGAGCCCTAGCAGAGCGGCTAGGGCGAAAAAAATCGCGAGGACTCATATTTTTATTTATTTTAAAAACATTACTTTTATTAATTTAGGCTTCGTTTAGAATGGTTTTTTTATTGTTTCTTAAGACAACTTTTTAGTACAAATTTACTAAAACTCTGCTTTAAGAAATAGTGAAAAAGCAGTCTTAAATGAAGTCTTTATTGAGAAAAAATTAAAAACAGACTATATCTGCCACCCATAAGCGACGTATGTGGCGGAAGCCATCTGTATGATAACTATCACTCCCATTTTTATGGTTAGTTGTAAGCTTCCTTGTAAAGGTCTATTTAGGCCCCCTGTTTTCCTTCAAATGTCTTCTTTCAGCTCTCTTTGAACTCATACTCTTAAAACTACATTTTTTTTATTTTTGAAGATTTTTGCGAAAATTGTTAAGTTTGTCTGAGCAAGCAAGTTGTTATCCATGTAGCAACTTTTCAAGAATATTTGTCTAGTTATAGCCAAATTTATTTTGAGATCATTATAATACTTAAATAATTAATCAACTTTTGTATCACACATATCTCAAATTAAATTAAAAAAAATAAATCTCATCATGTTGAAAGTTTAATCAAAAGATCATCATTCAATTTTTTTTTTTAATTTTAGATAAATTATATCATAAACTTACACATCTGAAGCCCAAGTCATGAACCCAAAATGTCTATAATAAGAGGAGAAGCTCCCATCGTCAAAATTGTCTGCTATTTTATTTTCTACCCTTATTTTAACTCAAAGATCATCAATTAATGAGAATTCAACACACTTATTATTCCACTAATATTATCGGTCTGCAACTAATTTGATTGATCATTAATACAATAAATTGGTCTACATTTTATGCACACATTTGATCTTCGCCAAAATAAGTCTTATTTTGATCTATTGGTTAGAAGATTTTACTATCAATCAAAAAATTTGGATTTATAAAATTTATTTTAGATGATTTAAATATTAAAAAAAAATCACTTCAAAATAATTTAAATGGGAATGTGAAGAGCCCAACCGTACTAATAAAGTAGCAATACTCGTCAGATGGATCCAAAACACACGTTGCACATCACCTCAATGAGGGCCAGCGCAAGTGAGTGTATTAATGGGAATGTATTTACTTAATAAAAAAAAGCCAGCTATTTCCAGTTGTTATTGTCTACCGCCAAATAATTCAATACTTTATTATTTTGATGAGACAAGAATTTGACTAGAAAATAGAAAGAATGGATTTTTTTAAATGATTATATAAACTTTATTATAATTTGACCCGAATATTCATAAATGAAATAATTATACTTTTATTCAGATTTTAGGGTTGTTTGTTGGAGAAGATAAGTTGTAATCATACAATCAATTGGGCCAGAATCCATCATCATCGCTATGAAAAAAATAAGGAAGAAAGTAAGGGCAATCTTACAATACTTGTTGGATCGGAAGAAATTTGGACTGAAAGACATGGAGAAATCTGAAATTCTTTAGCATGATAAGAATTAGGTGTTTATACTTTCTCTTGTTAAAAAGCAAATTATCGTTTCACACGAAATAAATTTAAATGAAAAAAAAGACAAATAAGGCTTCATTTAGGATGGTTTTTTTAATGGTTCGTAAAGCTACTTTTAAGTACAAAAATTTAATTTTTATACTAAAAAATTTGTTTAAGAAGCAGTAAGAAAACCGTTCCAAACAAAGCCTAAATAACAACTGGACCTTACCAAACAATCAAAATATCACAAAAATAACTCTACAGCAGCCACCCCACCTATAGAACTACTAAAATCATAGCCATCCAAACATAACCCATCTCTCTCAACTCTTTAAGCAAAAATGTCTCCATCACAAGATAACTAAGAGCAGCTCTCTTTTATTAGATATATTGTAATGAACGGCTATGATTAAATCAAACTAGACCGTGTACAGGACTTATAGTCTGTTAGTCTATATATAGGATTGTACTCTATTCATAAGAGATAAGAAATAAAGATGAATTTCATTTTCTTGCTTTCGTCTCTGTGCTTCAGTTCCATCTTCATCTTTGTCATTGAAATAAACTACTGTAGATGAAGGGCTGTAATGAAGATAGATGATTTGAATACAATGTTTTTTTCTGCACTTTTTGTCTCTCCTATTCTTTTTATGTTTTGCTTCATTCTCATCCATTCCACATGGTATCAGATACTTACCTTGCCCTACAGCTTTCTCCTATGCAGTATGATTCAACAACCTTCTTTTTCCTCTAGCTATGTCCGAAGACTCCACCACCGAAAGCCAATCAATTGCGACAACCCAAAAAAAAAGAGCAATATTGCTACCCATTCTCAAAATTTTCTAATGTAGAATGTGAAAACATCATTATCACTAACTCACTACCAAAAACAATGTGAAATGAAGAAAATCAAGTTCTAGACTTTTCAGGAATGTGGCTATGAGGAATCCATAATGGCACAATGTCGTGCTCAAACAAATTCACTATTGCCAAAGATGGCAAACTAACACTAAAAGTTGTAATGTAGTGTTTGGATTACTGTGGATCAAAATATTGACACTACTCTGTATGCTACTATAGGCTCTTCACTACTCTTATATGCTATTCTTTAGATTCCTGTACAGAAATTTAGAAGATCATTGACCATCGATTGTAATATGCAAATCAGTCTTGTATCCTTCAGATAAAAATGAGCTTTATAATATCACAATGAAGGGTCAAATTATGGCACAATACCTTTCTAACATCAAAGCTAAATGCGATACTAGATCAAACTTAGATGCTGAAGATGTCATCCACTATACTCTCATCCATTTAACACATTCTCATCATGCATTCAAGACCGTCACTAATACAAATTTACAACCTCTCAATTTGGATGGTCTATACTCTTATTTTGTGAGGAGAACAATTTAGCTTAAGAAGCTACCCAAGAAATGCTTCTAAAAAATCATTCAAATCCATGAATTGTACTTGACAACACTAAACTACACAACAAAGTGCGCACATTCAATGTGGGAAGTGTTCTTTTTTATTTTGCAACAACATAATTGGCCGAAATTGAAATATCAAATTCAGAGGATATTGTTCTCATAACAAACTAATGATTTGTAAATCTATACATTGTATGAACTTATCTCATCCCACCACTGAATCCACTCTAAATGCTCTTGCTGCTACTACTCTAGCAATGTCAGTATATTAGGGCATCCCATGTTATTTGAATTCTTAGTAGCTATATAATGCTAAACATTATTGTATCAACTAACAAATTTGTAATCGAAAAATGACCAAGCTTAACCCATCTCTCATATTTGTGATGGTCTTCTCCCAACTACATGTCATAAGCTTCTCCTCACTCTTCTTCATCTTCAACATCAAGCATATAATCTATTATCCATTCAAAAACTAGCCACTGACAATTAATTCCTAGTCCTTGCTTTTTGATGTCTATGGCTATACCACAAAGGACCGGAAGAACAATCAAATCCAACTCCATGGTTTCAACTATAACGGCCTCTATCTGGTTCGTCCAAATCAAATTTTCCATTTACAACTGCATGCAACTACATTCTCTCCATTTGGTCTTCTTTTAATGTTTAGCATCCCAGGCGTGGGCATAGAAATGTCCAATTTCTAGAATGGCTAATGCTTGCCCTAGCTTATGTATTTCCACTAAAAATATCTAATGTATTTCTTGTTATCAAGCGAAGTAACATAATTCCTTTTCCTGTATCCCAAAGGATGGTAAAATTGTTTTACATTTGATACATTCAGATATTCAAAGTCTATTCCTGCTTGCTTCTAAAATAGTTTTTTGTTATTATGCATCATTTATTGATGTTGTTTTCTTTTTGTTGGATATACCACATGTAATCAAAATCTGAAGTTTTTTCTAACTTCATTCACTTCAAAGTTCAAGTTGAACATCAATTCAATTACTCCATAAGAAATTGCTTATTCGATAGAGATAATGAATACGCTAATATTAAATTTAAAAATTTACTCAACAAATGTAGCAATTTTCATCAACTTATTTGTTAAATCAACCCATTTCAAAAACCATCACCTTGTGAAAACTACTCATTCTAAATTTAATTTACTAATATGACGGTAAAAAAAAAATCAACATTTTTAATATCACTAGCTATGTTTTTTTTTTCACAATACAATAGCATACACATGTGAACAACCAAAATCTTAAAATCATGAATCTTACTCTTAAAAATATTTTTAAATGCTAAAATGGCGGCCATCTGATAACTTGGTTAGAAAAGTAGATGTATTAGATTTGGCTTATGCTAAGCAAGGTAGAGGTAAACAATAAAAGACTTTGTTAGAAAATATTAGAAATGACCCATTTTTATTAGATTTAAATGAAAATTTGACTCTTTTTTTTAGTAGAATTTCTACTCTACTAAATTTGACTCTTAATAGTAAACAATGAAGAAAAAGGATTCATGTAACCAACCCCACGTAATGGGATAAAGGCTTGATGATGATGATGATGTTGTTGTTTTATTTTTTAAATCTTCCCATCTAATTATAGATCCTACAAACTTCATTAATTGCTCGAAATTTATAGCCACTATGAATAATTTTAAAATTCTCTATCACTCTACCAACAAGTCCATTTAAATTTCATCCAATAAAAGCTCTTCTTCCAAAAGATATCTTTTTTATTAATTCTTCTAAGTCATTTTAAAATTTTAATTTGAACCTATATCAAAAACTACTTGAGAAGCATAAGCACTTATAGTATTAATAATCTTAGAATCACTACCAATCTATAAAACTATAATTTTATTTTCAATTCTATTAATTTCAATAATATCATTCATCAAAGTCTTATCTATAATTCCACCTATACCATTTTTCAGTATAACTCCTACTTTAATACCATAATTTAAATCCTAAAGTATCAATCAATTTTCCATTTCTCTAGCTCATTTAGCTTCTTGAATAAATAAGCTCATTTAGCTTCTTGAATAAATAAAATATTTATCTTCCTATGACTTATAATTTTTGTTAATTTTATTAATTTACTTATAAGAAAACCTATATTCCAGGTTTCTTTCCTAATTCTAGTTTTACGGATTAGCATATTTGCCTAATTTCGTCCATGTTGTGAGAACCCTTGCTCACTTAACACTGCATTAGGCACCAATGCAGCAGCAAGCAACCCCTGCACACTTTTCACAATATTTAGGTCATACAGCGTATCACTTTTCAAAAATTTCCTAGCATTAATATAATTTATTAAAAGATTCATGTCATGATTGATGGATAGATTTTACACTAGCTATTAATTATTTAACGCTACCCTCTAGAAAAGCTGTTGCCGAAAGAATATGTTAAAGAGGTGATAAGAATAACAAAATTGAGTGGGAGTGTCATAAAACGGTAGGTTCAAATTTGCCTTGAAAATAATCTAGACATTATAAAAAAAAAATTAAATACATAATCTAATCCAACGTGAGATTGAGCGACCATCTACTGTTAATCAGCTCTAAAATAAGCATGCAAATTCACTCTGTATGAAACGATCTAGAGGAAAATCTAAGGAAAAATTATGGAGGAATGTAACGCATTGGATGGTGACTATTGCAAAGAGGCATTATATGATATTAATAAAAGACACTAGGAGCTTTTAAATAGGCTTCATCACTGGTTAGAGGCAGGGCAAATTATTATGTCTGGTGTCCGGATTCGTCCGGATGCCAATCCAGATATGTCACGTCATCAAAATACATCAGAATTCAGTGTATTCGGGTGATGTGACACAAGCTTTACAGTATTCTCATATTTTTTCATTCGTGAGAAAGGCAACTATAGCTGAGATGTTAGCAATGTGGAGTATAGAAACAATTGCTTTAAATTGGTGGAGGTAAGGTAGAGAGAATAAACGCTATTTGTGAATCACCAAGCCATAAAGCTGATGCTTTCTGTTTAAATACACTTTTAATAGCTGTAAGAGTGCCTTCTACTTTTGGGTCAAGGATCATGCTTGCATATAAACAGATTTTTGCATCGTAATTCTATTTATAAGACGACAATTTTGCACATCATATCACTTGTTATCAGATATGCACTACACATGATAAACAAAGAAAGTTATAAAATCAAAAGCAACATAATTACAATTTTTATAATATTCAGCAAATTCACATCCAAAACGAATAAAATCATTGAAAACTTCTACTTTTGTTTCATCCTGATTAGTATTTTTTATTAGTGTCTCACACATTCAACAATCATGGTCAAACTATATCCTTATTATAATTCATAAGCTATATTTCGGCATAGCTAAGATTCGACGGACGATACAAACCGAATAAAAAATTTAGTTTTTACAAATTCTAACCATGAAGCTTCAGTTGACACAAACTAATTCAATCTAACTGTAACTAAGACTTGGATGGGGTCTTTGAGTATCATCTCAATCCCACCTAAACTAAGCATCATTCGGCTGATTTCATTGTTAAGACAAATTTTAAGGTCATTTAAGGAGAAAAAATCGTAATTTATCTGCAAGTTGAAAACCAACTAAAACTATCATTTTTGCAAGAGCTGATAGATCAAAACGTAAGACAAATAGCATGGAAGATTATGATGATATACAAATAAATTTATATATTAAAAATGACGCACCAATGCAAACACATAAAAAGCCTTTATTACAATGAGACAGTCTGACATGTACAAGGCCCAAATTCTCCTAGCATTGAAATCATTACAATGAGGTTTAAGCCACCATTCTATTTGAGAACTCCTGTAATATTAAGGATTTCAGAATTCCAATCATGAAAGGACAATTTATTCACATTGGCACCCTTAAATTGCAAAGGGAAAATCCACTCTTTAACATTGCTTTTAAACCACTTCATGTTTACATTTTCAAGATCCAAACCATCAATGTGCTCCATCATCATTCCTGAGGTGCTGTGGTTAACTAAATCCTGACATCCAGGTCTATAATCATACAATCCACCAGGATATTTTGTCCACCTTTTGTAAGTTATATTAACATTTTTGAATTTAATGTTACTCAGAATTCCATTTCTTGAACCAGACAAGAATACTCCATTTTCTGATACTGCAGATATATTTTCAAAGAGGATGTTAGAAATGAAACCAGATTTAGAAGTGGAATCCCTAGGGCATGTTGTGATGTAGATTGGCTCCGCTCTTCCCCACCATAAGGGATCATAGTATCTCGTGCTTATTTTGATGTTTGAGAAGATAACGTCACTGACATTTCCTGCAAAGATGTAAGTTTTTCATATGAGATTAGATGCAGAAGAAATAACAGAACAATAGCAAATATTTCATAAGCTGGTGATTACTCTTAGGTAAAGGCAGAGATATTCACCAAATGTATCGTAGACAATGCACTAATTCAGTGGACATATGCATGAATAATATATAGGGTTGATTATATGTAGGTCCTTGAGGTCTAGGGACGCTTCACAGTAATCTATAATTTTAAAAAATATATATTATACTTTGATCCATAATACTTTTTGTATTTTTATATTGGTCCTACTGATAAATGTGGATCTTCAAATAGTTCATTTTTAGCTATAAGTATTAGTTTTTTTTGTTAGTTTAGCACATGTTAGGCTAAAATTTGAGTGTGAGAATATTTTTTAAGAAAAATAGGAGGGGCATTTTGGCTAGACAACTGGCCCTTCCCCACCCTTTCTCTATAAGCTTGTTGTTACAACTTTGCACAAATCTATGCTTTGATGGCGGCCATATTAAATATTCTTTAAACTTTGAAGAATAATTTGAGAGAGACGAGGTAGGAGGCAGAAGAGAAGGAAAAGATATTTCTAATCTTTTGTTATCAATTATTTGTGTTATCAATAAAAAATATTTCCATAAAATGTGTTGTGTGTGGAAACAATTAGAGGTATTTTTAAATACTCTTCCAACTCAAAATGCTCATTATACATCGGATACCTTAATATAACTTGTCCTATATGAATGATATATGTCATGAAGTGATAAATCAAGGAAATTTCATGCCTCCAGAATAGAAAACAAGCATAACAAAAGAATTTATACCTCCATCACGAATTTGCATTCCGAGACCTCTATGTGATTCAAAGATTGTGATGTTGTCAAACAAGAACTTCTTGAAATCAAACCAGCTTGCACTTCCAAGCTTGATTGCACTAGATTTTGTGCGAATCCAACAATCCATTACTCTCAAATTATACACAGGCCCCGTTGAAGACTTGGGGCAAATAGCATCATCTCCTGTGTCGATATGACATCGTGTTATGATTGTATTGTTTGAATCCTCAATGTCAATCCCATCATTGTTTGGTGTGTTGAAATCTCCATATATTGCTATGTCATGAATCTTAGTGTCATCGCATCTTACTAAATGTAAACTGGATAAAGATGTAAAACACATGCACTCATATCTCTGTTGGAAGCTATAACTATCTCTACAAGCATTTAATACTAAGCAACAATACATGTAGTAGCATTTGAGCAAAAAAAACTTAACCTATTTTAATAGTTCTATCAATTTAACTCATAATCAATAACAATAACACAAGGAAAATGCTAGCTCAGAAAAAAAAAAAAAAAACTCTGTAAGCTTATTAATGATACCTAGCATTTTTCCCACGCTAATTTGAGATAGGATATGACATTAACACTAAGCTAGATGATAATATCCTATAGTTTTTGCGCATAAATTTAATAATAGAACCGTTCATCAAATATTTTTAATTAAATCTTAAAGTAGATAGTCTAACAAACATCCTAGTTCAGTTAATTAAGAATCAATAAACCAAATCAAGTAATACTAAAGGTACATATTAACATCCTAATGACTAATTAATTACTAGCTATCTTGGTTTTTTATATTAAATCAATTTAAAATTAATTTACTTAATAAAACTCAATTAACAGTTATTTATTGATATAAAAACATTGATTGGCAAAATTAAGCTCACATCCTCTCTTAACCACTAATGACCTTAAGTTAACATTCTTGTTGTTGATTTATTCTTAACAGTTTAAGTTACACATTATTTTAATTAATTAATCTATATTTAATAGGTATAATAAAAAATGGAAACATTCTAACACATTATTTTAATTAATTAATCTTATTTAATTGGTATAACAAAAAATGGAAACATTCTAAATAGCCTAAGTACTAAATAGCATTATTATAATTAAGGTATAAGTTAAAATTATAATTAATTGGTAATTTTTTATTTAGTTGATGAAAATCATTTCACATCCATAAAGTCAACTAATCCTCTAAGAATTGATTGAATTAATCTATAGACGTTCAAGCTGTTTAGGACTGTAAAATTATGCATAAGCTGGATTTAGAAGGATTTCCTAAAGCCAGGCCTACTAAAACCTACTGGCATCCAAAGCAACCTTAAGCCCTTCAATTTTAAGAAGCTACGTGTCAAAGTGCTAAGAAAGCAAAGCGTAAGATAAAAAAAAAAAAAAATTTTCTCATGAATTATTTGCATAAAGAGAGAGAGGTTACCAAAAGGTTAATGAATCAAATTGATAATTGATAATACAAATGCATAAAGCATTAATTTTTTTTCAAAGGCTCAAAAAATTTTATTTTTTAAACTATACAACAACAACAACAACATCAAGCCTTTATCCCACTACGTGGGGTCGGCTACATGAATCCTTTTTCTCCATTGTGTCCTATTAAAAGTCAAATTCTCGTTTAAATCTAATAAAGAAAGGTCATTCATAATATTTTCTAAACAAGTCTTTTTAGGTCTACCCCTACCTTTCTTAACATAAGTCAAATCTAATACCTCTACTCTCCTAACCGGGTCATCGCAAGGCCACCGTTTTATGTGACCAAACCATCTAAGGCGACTCTCTCTAATCTTATCTTCTACTGGAGCTACTCCAACCTTTTCACGTATATGCTCATTTCGTATCCTATCTCTAAGGGTAAAGCCACTCATCCACCTGAGCATCCTCATCTCTGCCACACTTAACTTAGTATTATGCTTCTCTTTTAATGGCCAACATTCGGCACCATAAAACATTGCAGGCCTCACTACCATCTTGTAGAATTTTCCCTTAAGTTAAAATGATTAGGGTTCAATTCACCTCCGGCGAACGGAGAATGAGCTGAGCCTGCCAGAAGGGGAGAACATGATGAGCGCGATATCTATATCGCAAAGAAAAGAGAGCTCATAAGCTTTCTTGATGAGGCCATTGAGTCGCTTCGAAAACGTCACTTGCCTATTTGTATTGTTCTCAATTTTCTTTATTTCCAACTTCACCTTACCCATTTATATATGTCTTTCTATAAAAAAAAGAAAATCACGTTTGGATAATAAATATCGCTTTTATGAGAAGAGCTGCCAAGATTAGAAATATTTCTATCAAAAGAAAAGAGAAAATAGAAAATATTGAAAAGAATGTAAGAAAGTGTAATAGGGATAAACTAGTGGGAAAGAAGCTTTGGAATTTATAGG